>NW_028261387.1:55012492-55312492 GCF_051295495.1 Thamnophis sirtalis
TCTTCCTCAAATTTTTGATTAGCAACTCTATGTGACTAGCCAAAATCATCCTATTAACTTTTATAGCAAAGGGGTTTTTATACTGGGTCTCTGCCCTATTTTAATTAGGACATACTGAGCAAATAAGATCTTTTATTTTCATGTTTTTATCTGTGGGTGGATGGGCAGGAAATAACCCAGCAGTAGAAAAAAGACGGAATTGTGGAAATTGAATTTCAGTTAAAAATCTAATCTCCGTCAATTATTGTATGGGAGATATTAGCAGAGGATTCAAGAGAAGAACACCAAGTTGGAAGAAGGAGAAATAGAAAAAGTAGAAAAATCCATAAACACAAAGTACTTTAAGTTGTAAGTGTACAGCAAATGCTTGAAAAAGGAATTTTAAAGCAACTGGTAGGCAGGGATTATCTACTTGAGAAGATATTACTTGATTGATTAGATTTCGGTCACATTTTTCCTTCAGGAACACAAGGAAAAATACATAGCACTTTTTTCTTTCATTTTTCTCCACAACAATAGTCCTCTATGGTAGTTTTGTCGAAGAGAAGGAGTGAGCTGGCAAAAACTACCCAGTAAACTTCTGTGGCTGAGGATGAATATGAATTTAAGTTTTCTCAATAGTGTACTAAACTACAATAAGTTGCATGAAATTAACAAAAACATTTGCAATATTTTTACAAGCAGGTTACTATCTAATAAATGAGTGAAGCACCAATGAATAATGAGCCTCAAAAATATACCTTATGAAGGTCAATGGCACCTGGCTGCATATATTTTTGTTGTGGATGTGGCAGCATTTTATGGACTCCTAATCAAGCTCTTAGTGTGTTTTCTGGAAGAGCAGGCTGCTGCCAGATGCTGAGAGCAACCTGGCACACCAAGAAACTTCTGACCCATAGCATGGCAAGCAGCCCCAAGGCTAGGCAGAATGCATAGTAGCCAAAAGGTCAGAGATGGTGGCAAATAGGCAGGTGGGAGGAGTTGAAGGTGAGGCACTTTCTTGCCTTGAAGAACTGAGGGTTGGGGCTGAGGGGGGCCATACCTGGAATGAATTGGATTGGGACGTCCTTGGGAAATTAAAAAAACCCCAGAGGATGGGAATGCCACGATAAATGATTTTTATTGTTGCAACAAAAAAAATAACCCACAAACAAACTAGCCCTATACAGATACTTCCCCAGAGCATGATTTGAAGGATAATTTAAACTGAAATGAAGTTCAATTAATCTTTTAGTTTGGTTGCCTAGAAACCTATTTATAGATATGTCAAAGTGTAATTTAGTGTAAGATAGACACATCTCTAGCTTGAAATGGATCACGTATGTGAGTGTAATGTGAATATGAACTAATCAGAAGAAACTGAATTGCAACATACTATCTTAGCATTATCAGAATGTAGATAAATGATATGTCTTGATAATTTTTGCATAAAAACTATTTTTATTAGTTACTTCAGGCATATGTGGTTCTCCATCGATCCTCAATGGCGACATAGAGCCTTTGCAACCTCAGTATGAAACTGGAAAAACAGTTGTCATAACTTGCAATCGGAACTATTCTTTTATTGATGACACCATAATGATGACTATACAGTGTCAAGGTTATAATCTCTGGCATCCTCCTGCACAATTATGTTTATGTAAGTATAAATCTAGGTGTGAAGTGTTCTATTGCTTCTAATGTTTTAATGTAGACAAAGATGGCTATGTTGGAGAAATATATTTTAAATATTATCAATTTCCATAAAGTGAATATTGACTGGTTCAGTAAGTACTTATTAAATTCCTTATAACACCTATGTGAATGAACTTCTAAATAATATACTGAGGCTTGACTGGAAATCATAGACTTTTTGAAATAATCTAAAAATGAACATGATACAGTGGTACCATGATATTCATCTGTAATTGGTTCAAAGAGGTGCGATAAGTACCAAAAATGATGAGTACCAAACATTTTTTCCTATAAGGATTAATGTAGTTAGTCACATGACAGCAGACACTGACAAGTTCTAGCTTGTGCATTCAGTACAGACAAACAATAATAGGACAACATTTTCATATCAAGATGTGTTGAGTACAAAATTTGATATGTTTCAAAGCAATTGAGTATCAAAGTTCCACTGTACAGTTTGGATTAGAAAAAATGTATAGAAAAAATGAAAATTATGCTACAACCATAAAATAAGAGGTTAATTTAGATTGAAACTTTTTATTTATTATTATTTATTATTAATTTTTTTATTTACAAACATGTACAATACATACACACAAAACTTAAACGTACACCACATTTACACAATACAATGCGAACAGGAGCTTTCTGTTCTTTCTAATAGCAATTGCCAATTGATATTGCTCACCTTATATTATTTCCCCTTTCATTTGCATTTCACCATTCTTAACCCTCTTATTCATTTGTCTGATATATTGGCTGATTACCTCTAGTAAATTTAAACCATTTGGATACATATATATATGTGTGTGTGTGTGTGTGTGTGTTATTTCTCCTTAACTACTATTTTTGGGCTTTGTTGTCTTCCTTCATTGATCCTTGTTTCTTTCCTCCATCCACCTATACCATTTATCTCATATCTGGTAGTTTTCTGTTTCTTCTTTTCCCTGGATTTCTTTTGTTAATTTGTCCATTTCAGCACAGTCCATAATCTTTCTTATTATTTCATCTTCACTTGGAATTAATTTGCTTTTCCATTTCGGGGCAAAGGCAATCCTCGCCGCTGTAATTATATGTAATATTAAATACTGGATTTCTTTTTTGTATTTTGCAATCATTATTCCTAATTAAAAAAAAACTTCAGGTTTCCATTCTATTTTGACACGTTATTGCTTCTAGCCACTTTTTGATCCTTTTCCAAAAATTTTTAGCCTCCTCACAGGTCCACCATAGGTGGTAGTATGTTCCATGTATTGATTCACATTTCCAACATTTTGGGGAGGTATTTGTTGAGATTTTACCTAACCTTGTTGGTGCCAGGTGCCATCTGTAAAATATTTTGCATTGGTTTTCCTTGTACGCAACTGATAGAGTCATTTTTAAGTTTGTTCCCCAAAATTTTTCCCATTTGTCTAATTCAATATTATAGCCAAAGTTCTGTGCCCATTTTATCATTTGTTCTTTCACGATTTTCTCTTCCATTTTATGCTTCAGGAGAAATTTGTGTAGTCTCCCTATCATCTTTCTATCTGAGCTGTGAATTACTTTATCCAATCCGTGTGGTTCTATTTTGATGTCATATAATTTAGTATCATTATTGTGCTTAGTTTTGATTTGCTAGTAGGTTAGCCAGTCAACTTTCATGTTTTATTCTGCCAATTCTTCAATTGTTTTTAAAATTCCCTGTCTGTCAGTTAAATCTCTGTATCTTAGTATTTTATTCATATCTATAAAATTTGGATGGATCGTCCTTTCTGTCGGTGATAGCCAATTCGGGATTTTCACATAGTGGATTTTTTTGATTTTGAGCCAGTTTTGCAATAATGCTCTTCTAATTAAATGTTTTTGAAAGTATTTGTGCGTTTTATTTTTATCATCCCATAGGAATGTATGCCAGGCTGCTTGCAAATCATGGCCTTCTAAGGTTAAAATTCTTTTATTCTTTAGCTCTATCCAATCCTTCACCCATGTTATTGTTACTGCTAATGTGTATAATTCCCAATTTGGTAATGCTAAACCTCCCCTCTCCTTGCTGTCTTGCATTGACTTTAGTTTAATCCTTGCTTTTTGTCCTTGCCAAATGAACCTAGCGGTTATTTTGTTTAATTCTTGAAAGTAAGTTTTACCTGGGTTAATAGGTGCGGCTTGCAACAAGAATAAGATTCTTGGTAAAATATTCATTTTGACTGTGGCTATACGTCTCATTAGTGATAGATGAATATTTTTCCAGCTTTCTAAATCTTTCTTTATTTGTGTCACTAGTTTATTATAATTATCGTCTTTAATTATGGAACATTTTGCCGACACCCAGATCCCCAAGTATTTCACTTTCTTAGTTATTTGCATTCTATTTGCTAATTCCAGTTCCTCTTGCTTTTTTGTCATGTTCTTGGTTATCATTTTTGTTTTGTCTTTATTGATTTTTAATCCTGTCACTTTGCCATATTCTTCTAATTTTTGAATTAATTTCCAACTGGATTCTAATGGATTCTCTAGAGCAAATACTAAGTCATTGGCATAGGCTTGGGGCTTATATTCTTCATTTTTGAGTCGCAAACCTTTTATTCCCTAGTCCTTCCTAATTTAATTTAACAAAATTTCCAGAGTTAATATAAACAGCAAAGGAGAGAGTGGGCATCCCTGTCTGACTCCCTTTTTTATTTCAACTTTTAACTGCTGCATAAGAAAATCTGAAACTACTTCTTTATACTTCTTCACACATTTTATTATTGTCCCTTTCTTTCAAATATTAATTCTTTTTAGTTTTTATCTTTATTGTATTAAAATTTGGTAGAGTATCTTTTTAAAGATGCTTTAAGATTGGAGTTTCCAGTTATTTACAGGAAAGGCAGAATATTGCACGTGTTTTTGTTGACAGTTTCTGAATGTTGTAATGTATTACTTGATGAATTTAAATGAAAGTTTAGTTTGTACTGAAAAAGATTAGGAACAATGCAGACAAATTATAAGGAAGTAATTTTTCTAAGTCCCACAATAATCATTTTGTCACTTCAGCAAGGTAATTTTGGAAAAGAATGTTTGGCTTTGGTACGTGTCTGCCTGCCTAATAGAATAGAATTCTTTATTGGCTGAGGGTGATTGGACACACACAAGGAATTTTTTTTCTGGTGCATAAGCTCTCAGGGTACAGTACATAAAAACTACAAGTGATAAATCATGATCATAATTTTAAAATACAATAATCATAAATCATAAGATACAGCATTCAATGATAGTCATAGATTACTAAATAAGCAATCAACATAACACAAAATATGATAATAAAAGCAATCAGCATAAGTCATGTGCTAAAACAACTAAGTTATAGTCAGAAGAATCTAAGAAAATAGGTAATAAGATAGATGAGAAGGATAAGTAATACAGCCCTACTAGGTGGTTTGACATCCCAGGGCATAGACAGTATTGTGGGGATTAACAGAGTGATAGCATTGGGGGTGGGGATGGGGAAACAGGGTGCCTCGTTGTTTTGGTGTGTAATGCCCTTTAGCATCGTCTTGAGCAAAGAAGTTGAAACAGTTTATGTCCACGATGTGAGGGTGTGCAAAATATGTAATATTTTGCATTAATTTTAGTATTTGCTTCTTTGGGGGCTTATAATACCTATTTGTATTTTTAGTTAAAATTTCACCAGATAATTTTCATCTTTTCATCAATCATGGAAAAATAGTCCATGGGAAGAAACAATATTACAGGCCTGGAGATGAGGTGGATATTGCATGCTATGCTGGCTATGTATTGAAAGGGCCATCTAAGATTAAATATATTGGTGGGAAGAAATGGTTTCCTAGTGTCCCAACTTGTCATTTGAGTAAGTATCAATGAGAATATATACTATACTAAGTAAACATTGTTTTAACTGCCTAGAAATTATTTGCTGTTCTCTTTTTAAAATATAGCATGGATTTGAAAATTGTAGAATTCTAATCTGACAAAATGTATTGAAGGTTGAAGAAAGCTGCTTTGCTTTCTTCACACAAAAGAAAAATATTACCTAATGCAATGCTATCAACATCCGGCAAGCTCTTAACCTCTATAATCCGATCCAGACTACTGAAAGTCAGAGAAACTAATTGCAGGGAAGAGCAAGCCGGTTTCAGACCAGGAAGAGGTTGCACAGACCAAATATTTACCCTGAGACAACTAGCCGAATCACGCCTGCGTTACAAAAAGGACACTTTTTTAGTATTTGTGGATTTTTCATGCGCCTTCGATAGCATAGATCATTCATCGTTGTGGTGTGCCCTTAAAGCTGAATCAATCCCCTATGCTACACTCAACGTGCTTAAAGCTTTTTACGAAGGTGGAATGAGCCGGACAAAATACCTGGGAAATGTGTCCCCACCATTCTCAATAACTACCGGCGTCAAACAAGGCTGTATTATTTCACCAATGCTCTTCAATATAACCATGGATTGGATCCTCAGACAAACTTTTAAAGACACACCAGGCGTTCAAATCGGGGCTCAGCTGTCTCTCACGGACTTGGTGTATGCTGATGACATCGTCTTCTTTGCTGAAACAGCCCAAACCGCCCAAAATACCCTGGATGCATTACAAGCAAATGCTAACAAGCTCGGCCTGGTGATAAATGGTGAAAAAACCAAATTCATTTTCACGGGCAGTCAACCAGCTCAACTGCACCTCGAAGGCAACCCTATCGAAAGAGTAGACATGTTTAAATATTTGGGGTCGATCATCGACAGCCAACGTGTAGTGGCTACAAATGATATCAAAAGCCACATTGGTAATGCTACAGCCGCATTCGCCTCTTTAAGGAAGTGCCTGTGGAGCCAAAATGACGTGACGATTGCGACCAAGATGAGGATATTTAATGCTTCCATCCGCACAATCTTACTGTACGGCTCGGAATCGTGGACTTTACTTAAAAGCGACCTGAACCTATTAGAGCGATTCCAGCTAAGATGCCTGCGCAACATTCTGCACATAACTCTATGGGACCGGTGGAAAAACGAAACGGTATTGCAGCTGTGTAAAAACCAAACTACAATCGAACTTTACCTAAGAAGACAACGACTTAGATGGTTTGGACACGTTTGCCGTATGGACAATAGCCGATTACCTTACCGATCGATTAACTCGCTGCGACCGGATGGGTGGAAAATCTCACGAAATGCCCCAAAGAAAACGTGGATATCCCAAGTGGCTCACGATCTTCAACCACTCCATTTTTCGATAACCGATGCCCAACAAGCCGCCCTAAATCGGGATCAATGGCGTGCTGTAATCCGTGACGTCCTGCCCCTGGCCTTCACAATGCAACGGTCACTGCCTTATGGACGTTGACATTTACGAAGATTAAGTCCAAGTCCAAGTCTAATGCAATGATCTAGGAAAAAACGCCATTCACTCAGCTAGAAGACAGTAAATGGCACCAAAGGATGCATTCCCAGTTTACCTCTCTATTCCCTTTGTTTCTTATGTGAACAGAAATCAGATTTTGCTTTGTTGAAGCAAGGTAAAATAAAAATGGGAAGTTCTGGTCTTTTTAAACCTGTATGTTTTCTGCCAGCTCCTATAGTGTGTAAATAACATTTTAGTACCTCTGTGCTGAAACCTTGTTTGTTGCATAGTCTGTCAGATATTCAGACTAGATTTGGCATTCTTATCCACCTATCAAGTCCTTCCCAAGAACCTTGGATAAGCAGCTATTGATGTTTGCTATTAGAGTTATTACCAGTTTTCCGTGCTATTTTGTTTAATGTATTGGTCATGTAATGTTTTGGTTTCCCATGCCTCATTTCTGTCCTTCATTTGATCTTTGCTGCAGGCCAGTTTTGACTCTGCAGTACTCCTGCTATACTAGCTTCAGACAATCTTCTTTACTGTCCTTCAGATATTCTTTCAATGCCTTTTTTTTACTTCTTCAACTTGTGATGTACTTGCAACAGTTCATACCCACCCAGTTTCCTTGGTAAATGAGTCTTCAACATTGCTTTCGGAATGTAAGGCATGATTCATTGTCATGATTTTTCTAGTCGTCTAATCCAGGGCTTTTAGTTCTGCTTGAATCCAGTTCACTATTCCAAATATGTATCTGATGACTGGAATTGCCCAGGTGTTAATTGCCTTTATGATATTTCCTCCATTGAATTTGGAAGAAGAAATGCCATCACTATGTGGTATTTCCTCCTAACTGTATTGCAACTGTGCTGTACATTAGTTGGCTTGTTACTTGAAGTGATACTTCATTTACTTGAAGCGATACTTCAATTCTAATATTTTCTTGGACTTCAGTGTGCTTGGTGTTGTCAACTTGAAAGATGCTCAGGTGATCATTTTCATTTACAGTGATTGTTTTCATTGAGATTTTTGATGTTATTTCTATGGGGATTCCTTCAGTTTTTACTATTTTCCTCATTTAATAATAAGCATGGCACATTTGTCCAGTCTAAACTCCATTGCAAAATTTTAGGTATATAGATGCACAATATTGAGCAGCGATTCAGATAGCGTTTTTCCATACAACTACATCAATGTAAAGGAAGTAGGATAGTCTGGCAGATATTTTGGTGTTTGATAGCCATGGCCTGAGTTCTTAGTATTGTTGACAGTAGTGGTGAAAGTGAGTCTCCTTGAAGATTCTTCTCTTGATGTTAACCTCTGTCAATCTATTACCATTGTTTAGCAACCATGTTTTCTATTGTACCATTGATCTTTGCACAAAGCTTCTGATGTTTCTACTGATTCCTGTTATTTCTAGGCATTTGATTATTCAATCATGTGGCAGGATGTTGAATGTCTTCTTGTAATCAATCCAAGCTACATTCATATTGGTCTTTCTTCCCTTGCAGTTTTCCAGAATCTGGACAGAATCATCTTGTCAGTTGATCTTGTGTTCCTCTGCTTTAGAAGGGATCTCTTTTCTGTTCAGATGGAAATAGCTTGTTTTCAACTGGATGATGTTAGATTGCATCAGCTACCACACCAATCAGTAATTTGACAGTTGTTGGCTATTAGGTAATTGGCCTGTAGTTGCCTAATGTTGCCTCTTTTGCTGGATCTTTCATTTTGCCAGATATTAGCTACTCTTCCATATCAGCTCCTTGCAGTATGTTGTTAAGCTGCTTGACAACAAGTACATGTAAACTGGTCAGATGCTATCAACCAAAATCCATGAAGCTTATCCTCAACTGCTGCTGACTAATTCTTGATCTTCCTTGTCCTTTTCTCCACCATTTCATCTGTTACAAGTTCTTTCATTTTATCTTTTTTATTCTTACCCACCACCTTTAACGAAACTGCATTTTTGTTATATTTCTTATATCTTCATCCAGAACTGCCCTGTTTCTTCCTTGTCAGGTACTGCATTCACTGCAGTCTCTCCATTGATAGATTAATAGAAATCCTTCTGTATGGATTGAAATTGGAGATTTTGTCTATAATTTGCAATTTGAGCTTCCCATCTGCTAATCTTCTTGATTATAACTGTTATTTGCTCCTTTATTATTTCCAGTGCTTCCTTGATCTTCCTTGTTTCTAAGTGGCATTTCTTGATTAGGTATTTGATGGTTTTCTTTTTTTAAAATTTATTTTCATTCATCTGTTCTAGTTTACTTGAATCTTATCAGTTTGCTAATCTTATTTTCCAGCCTGATCTTACATTTTGGTGGGGCACTGTTTGCCCTTTTTCTCTGTGGATTTTGCACCCCAGATATTCAATGATAACTGGAGTTTTGCTGTATATATTAGTTGGATTGTTTTTTGCAATGAGCTAGTGCTTAAATTTGATATTACATTATTTGACATCATTTAGTACTTGTGCTAGCTATTTCTTTGGAAAAAGCTTCAATGCAGGCAACGTTACTGTTGTTTTGTGCTGTTCTAGATGCTTAATATTAATAACCAATATTAATTATTGTATTTTTAAAAGAAAATTTGATCAAAAATTTATTTCAGAATGAGTAGATCAATATATATTCTTTTAAACTATGTGATTTCTTGATTGTACAAAAAGTTTTTAGGTTGAAAACTCTTTTTTTTAAAAAAATACTTTATAAAAAAAATACTCCTCAAAGTGTAGAATTTCAGCTAATAATTTCTGCTGAGCTTTCGAGCCTGAATAATTCATTGTTCCATAAATAATCTGTATGTTCATTTTGTAAGACACTCACTTACCAGAATAATTTTTCTTTTTCTTTTTAGGTAACTTCATCAAACTAGTTATATGTGGTATGTAATTTTGAAAATGAAAATATAAATCTTAGCACAGTTCAATGCTGTTTTGAAAAATCTTCAATACGTTTTTTGGGAAATATCATCTACTTTATTGGATAGAACTACTTCTTCCATTCATTTTAACCCAGATGTCTCAATAGTATAACCAAGCTTCCTCTCTTGATCTTCTGTGCAGATATGGATAAACACAGAACACAATTTTGTCTCTATTGTTTCAATTCACAAGATGGTAACAAACATGTATAGCTTGGGGTTTGCCTTCATGGTGTGGGAGTTCTCTGTGATTGGGTTTTGGATACAGTCATTTCATTACTTTGTCATATAATATTGCAGTAGGAATTCTGAAGGAAGTGTTTTTGATGAAGGAGTTACATATCCTTTTGTATACCAGCCCTGTACATGCTTGTCTTGTATGATGCATGGGAGGCTGGTATTTTTTGCAAGTGATTGATCCTTGATGCTGGTAGATAATTTATTTGATAAGATGGTGCTTTTGTCTTATTTGCATTTTGATTGCATCCTTTGAGATTGGTGGAGTCAATAATTATATGAGATGGTTCATTAGGAAGGTGTTGTTCTTTTCCCATGATTGTTTCACTGTGGATGGTTATCAGTTATTAGTATGTGTACATTTGCTTGCTTGCTTACCTGTTATATTTGCAATATGGTATGTGGGTTATAATTCCCTAGGACTGCCTGATACTAGATTTAAAATTCTTTTGAAATTTTCAATCTGGCTTGTTCCAAGATTTCCATGTTTCCCAATTGGTTAAACATGTGGCTGTTTGAGTGGAAATTAATGAAGTCATATTGTATTTTTTTAATCACTAGTTGGCATTTGTGAATGTTTTATTAACTTCCTGCCACTCATTGTAGTGATCTTTTCCTTGCAGTCCTGTATTCTTCCATTGGTAATAGGTCTTTGGGTTTACGTAATATGCTTTTCAAGGAACATTTTTATTTGTATAAGTTATTCCAAACAGTTGGAATAGCCTGTTTCTGGTCTCTGATATGAATTTCTTCAAAACTCATGCATCAGAGAAACTATGTGGCAAAGTAATGAGACACCTCATTACTACAACCCAAAATCAAAATCAAAACTTGAAGAATTCCTCCAGTGCAACATGCTTGTTTCTTTTATAAAAGTTGGAATGATCTGTCCGTGGAGATCCGGACTGTCACCACCCTTCCGGCTTTCCGCAAAGCCACTAAGACCTGGCTGTTCCGGCAGGCCTGGGGCTGATGAGTTCCCGGCCCCACTTAAATGGTTGCGACTGCTGCTCTGTTTTTAACTTGCTTGTCTTGTCTTTTGTTTGTATCCCCCCCTCCCCCCGCCTGTTAGCCGCCCTGAATCCCTCGGGATAGGGCGGCATACAAATGGAATAAATGAAATGAAATGTATTCGTCAATTGCTGTATTTTATCAATGAGACTGATCCAACAATGTTTCAAATATATCTCTTCAATCAAATCTGCATTCCTGAATAATAATTTGGTTTGTTTCCAGTACTCTGAGCATTAATATATAAAGAATGAAGGCTGTAAAGTTCTGAATTAAGTTTCATATTGATTGTTCAAATGATTTAATTGTCCACAGCATAGTGAATTTCTGCAATTAACAGGTATTAGGGCTGGGATAGTTTCCACATAATATTTTAGCTGTAAAGATTTAATTAAAGAATGGAGTAACCACTTTTTAAATCACATATTAATTTTCTTGATTTTAGTTATTTTTACTAAGACACTGTAATTTTACTATGGCACTTTGTATTTTCTTTTCTTTTCAGGGTGTTCATTACCTTTTTGGATTTTGGCAGTCACAATGTTTTACCGGAAATATATAGAAGAAAGGTAGGACTTGTGTTAATTTCCTTATTTTTGTTTTTATTTGTTTTATATGGACACTAAAATATTTTTAGATATTAAAAAATGCAATATTGGTGTAAATGCCATTCATGTATGATATACATATATTGTAGTTCCATGGTGGGGAAAAAAGGAAGCTAAGTGGTAGGCAGATTATGCTGTTTTGTGTTTGTATCAGTCTATGCGTGTTCCTTCAAAAATTGCTTCTAAAACTTTTTTTTTGCATTGATGTGTATTTTTGTTAAAGAATAAAAGCTACATATATATCTATGTCTTATCATGAATTCAGGAATGGTAGTAGGAATGGAGATGCTCATGTGATTAGTTAATGCTGAGTTAATTTGCCAGCCCACATTTGAAGCTTGAGTTCTGTTGAATGTCAGGCACAGCTCCCATCGCTTCAGCTCCTGCCCACCTAGCAGTTTGAAAGCCTGCAAATGTGAATAAATAGGTAACAGTTCGGTGGGCTAATTAATGGTAACATGAAAAGAACTTACAATTAGGTATCCTGGACAACGATGATGTCACCAGCTTTCATCATGGAAGCATATACCGGAGTATTCGGTATTCGGAGTATGACACACTTTTTTCCCTCAAAAAAGAGGCTTAAAATCTGGGTGCGTCTTATACATCGCATAAAGCATTTTTTGCCTCCTGCAGCCTTGCCCCCTTCACCAAAATGGCCGTGCATACCCTTATGGAGGCTTTCAGAGAGCTGTTGGGGGCTGGGGAGGGCAGAAATGAACAAAAAATGTCCCCAGCAGCACTCTATAAGCCTTCATAAGGTTATGCATGCAATTTTTTTTTGACAAAACAGGCTGGTTTTAACAAGCAAACAGGCTGGTTTTTGCTCATTCTTGTCCCCCCCCCCCCGGAGCACTCTGCAAGCCCCCGAAGCCTATTCATGCCTTTTATTTGAAAAAAAAACAGGCCCGTTTTTGCGAAAAACAGGCTGTTTTGGAAAGGTTTGCAGAGTGCAAAAACTATTTTTTCATTTCGGAAAGCTCTTTAGTTAGAGTGATTGATGAGAATTACATTGATCAAATGCTGTGCCAGCAGAAACAAGTCTTGGGTGCTGCAGGTTGTCAGTGATTTCCTTCTCCAGCATATGGATAAATACACCTGGAAACATCTACCTACCTACTCTCTCTCTCCCTACCTACTGACTGTATTTCTGTGTCTCCCTATATCTACCTACCTACTCTCTTTCCCTACCTGCCTATGTATTTTTTTCTCTCTCTCTCTCCATCTACCTACCTACCAGTGGTGGGTTTCAAATTCTGTTCCAACTGGTACAGTTGGAACGGGGCCCGTGGCATCCTCATGGAGGCGTGCAGTGTACGTGCGCATGTGGGCAGTGCACACATGTGTCTTAGCTCCTCTGCAATGCTCCAGCTCCCCATGGAGCATCGCGCAGGTGTTGTATGTGCGCAGAAGCCTTTAAATACCGGTACGGAGTTCGGGTGGGCTCTCCGGAGTATTGTATCGGAACGGTATCCAGTGCTCTGGGTTGGCTCCGGTACACGCATACCTGGGCGTACCGCCTGCAACCCACCACTGCTACCTACCTACCTACTCTCCCTACCTACCTACCTACTGCATTTCTCTTACTCTCTATCCATCTATCTACCTATCTACCTACTTACTCTCTCCCACTCCCTACCTACTGTATTTCTCTCTCTCTCCTTCTCTATCCCTCTATCTACCTACCAACTTTAAAAAAAATTTGCCTCTTCAAAATCTTGGCGCGTCTTATACGCCAAAAAATACGGTAGGTGCTTTCTTCCTGGAAGTAGTAGTAGTAGGGTTGGTACAAATCGAAGCAAGATTCACAAACATTATTATTGGAAAACTTGTTATAAGTTACAAAAGAAAAAATTAGCTATCACTCTCTAATATATAGTTGGTATGTTTATCTTGTGTCTATTTCTTCTGGCTTTCATAATTTTCTAAATACTATTCTGTTTTCCATATTAACCTTTACTTTGAAATATTTTATTCTTCTTCTTACAGGTTCGTTCTCTGATATCCTTAATTTTTTTTATAATTTACAATCTTCTGCTCTAGCCTTAGATGTGTTTTAACATTTTAATGTTCCTAATTCCAAACCCAACCAATTCCCTTTCCCTCAGTTGTCTTTATTGCTTTATTGCTATTATCAATTGTTTCAATGGCTTACAATCAAAGCAAGTAAGACAACTGGACAATGCAACAGTTTAAATAAATAACAATGATGCAAAAGCATCTAAAACTCCATTATAAAAAGTTCATAAAATTCATAATCAAAATAATCATATCTAATAGTGCTCAATACAACCTGAATCAATAGGGGTCAAACTCATCTCTGGGGGTGAGGATGATATACCACATATGGTAGGGCATTCCTCTGATGTGTATTCCCCATTGTGTCAGGCCTGCTAGCCACCTTTTCTTTTTTGGACTTCAGGCCTGCCATACTTTTTATTATTCTACTATTCATTTTCTATTGTGGAAAAATGTGAGGGGAGATTATATGGAGTTGGGTGATATGTAGCCATAACAACATTCTTTCTAGAAAGTCAAGGTCATCCTTTATCTCTGCACCTGGCCAGAACTGGATGGGCGGAAGCTGCCAGCATGGCAGTGAGAGATTGGACCATGTGATGGACTTGTGGGTAGGGGGGGCAGGATCTTAAACTTTCAACTGGGTGGGTAAACATAGAAGCTTTCAGATTTGGGTTTTCCCAGATGTGCCAACATGGCTCTTAATAAATTGGAACTTTGAGGAATCTTTTGCCTTGGACTCTGATTTACTTTTGGATGCTATTTGGAACCCTGACACATTGTTCCAGCTTATTCTCTTGTAACCTCTTCTCCAATGAATATAAATACAAACTTTAATTGCCTTCTCTTACCAATGTCTTACTGACTGACATTTCTTTTCCTTAACAGGTGAACAAGAGAACGTCAGAGAAGAATGAAAAGGAAGTGCAGACACAGCACCATAATAGTGGCTTGGCTGCCTGGGGCATGAGTACATTTGTTCCAACATGAGAAAATTGAAAGTTGCATGAGCAATGACATATTCTGCAGTATGTTTAGCAAGAGTTTCCAACATCATCTCTATAGTGAAAGAGCTCATCATCAGCAAGAACTGTCAGGTAGATTTAACTTATTTTTTCTTTCTTTCATTCTTTTGGTCCTTAGTTGTATAACAGGCTGTATTTTGTTAAAAAATGTAGTGATAGTGGTAGAGCCATCATTCTGTGCTGATGTTACATCAAGGTAGTTGTTAATATAACACTGTACATGTCTGGAATTATAAGGGCCTTGGTAGGATTTTGGCCAGTAAAAACACCTTCAGCCATCACAAAATGCTGCACACCACCTCTGTAGTCACATATTATAATCTGGTGGCTTGACAAATTGTTGCATTTACAACCAGTTGCCAAACACCCCATGATCATGTGAGTAACTATTTGCAACCTTCCCTGCCAGCTTCTCCAGAAAGTCAATAGGGAAATCAGCAGGTAAGATTGCTAGCTGCTGCCATCTGCTGAGAGGATTCCTCATCTCTGAGGTGCGGCTGAAATAGCTGCTTTCCAAAGGGAACTATGGCAGAAATATTGCTGAAATACTGAAGAATTATTTCATTCCTGTACCCTGCCAAAGGAGTTTTTTTGTATTTAAAGTATATACAGAAAGTATGTTTAGGGCTGTGTGTTTATAACATGTTTTTCTCAGTCTGAATATTTGAGACTCTGAATACTTGCCAACCAGTTCAATTACAATGAATGTATTGAGTGGATACAGAATTTGATGGCTCATAGTTGGTATAAGAACAGCTGTGACATCTCAGTTCTGAAAGATGATGTATTAGTAACATAAATAAATATCATCAATTTTATTACCAAATTTTCCAAAATATTCCCCTGGAGATACTCTGATTCAACTGATCAATTTTAATTTATGTTGGTGCTGAAAGCATACAGTATATTCAAATATTCCCTTTGATTTCATTATATCTTCATTCCTAATGAAGCAGATTGTAGGTCTTGGTTTGCTTCCATCTTTAGTCACCTACAATTTTGATACCAGGCTTTTTAAAGTAAGCTCTAGAACCTCTCATAAAACCTTTGAACAAAAACAGGCATAGTAGTGTGAACATTCATACAATAACTGCTGGTGAAGCTAGGCCACTGTGTATTAGCCAAATGTTTGCTGTATTCTTCAGTCTTCTTTGCCAGGCCAGCACATATACTGAGTTATTATGGAGTGATTATGTAGCCAAAGGAAGTTGAAAAAGGAACATAAGGTATTGCTATGCATAGATAACAGCAAAGGGGACTAAGGAACATGTCATAAGAAAAAAGAAAAGCTGAAAGGATATTTTCCAAGTAGTCTGGTGAGGACTGAATATGTTCAGTTCCAAAGAATGCTATTGTACAAATGATCTCCCATGAACTTTGCTTATTTTCTCATAACTTCTGCGTTTTTTTTATCAGAAACAAAATGGTCATGTGGGGAAAATGGATTTTCTACCTAGAAGCAGCCCATCCCATTTCTTTATTCTAGTGCATGTAAATAAAAGGCTCATACTCCAGACAATATTATTTACTGAGAAATGATTGCACTGCATGCCACTTTTTTGCCATAATGATACCTCTATTCTTGAGCTTTGAAAAAGCTTTCAAATCTTCAAAGGTGAGAAATATGAAATACAGATGCCCCAAAACTGAAGTTTTGTTTTCCTGTCCCTTCTTCTTGTTACTTATCTCCTCAAAAATATGTACTGTATTTTTCGGAGTATAAGATGAACCTCTTTTCCTCAAAAAGAGGGCCAAAAATCTGGGTGTGTCTTATACATCGAATACAGCGGTTTTTCCCCTGTTGAAGCCCTGCTCCTTCATCAAAATGACCGGGCATACCCTTATGGAGACTTTCAGAGAGCTCCTGGCTGGGGAGGGCAGAAATGAAACATTTTCGTGAAAAATGGGGCGTTTGGGGGAGGTTTGCAGAGTGCAAATTTTTTTCCCTCTTTTGGAAAGCTCTTTGACTGATGAGAATTACATTGATCAAGTGCTGTGCCAGCAGAAACACCTACCTATCTACTGTATTTCTCTCTCTCTCTATTTTTCTCTCTCTATCCCTCTACCTATCTACCTACACTCTCTCCCTACTGTATTTCCCTATCTCTATCCCTCTACCTACCTACACTCTCACACTATCCCTACCTACCCTCTCTTTCCCTACCTACTGTATTTCTCGCTATCCCTTTATCTACCTACCTACCTACTCACTCTATCTATTGTATTTCTCTCTCTATCCCTCTACCTACCTACCGACACTCTATCTCTTTCTCTATCCCTTTATCTACTTACCTACCTACCCTCTCTCTCTCCCTACTTACCTACTGTATTTCTCTCTCTTTCTCTCCCTCTCTCTCCCTCTACCTACCTACTTTTTTTAAAAAAAAATGCCTCTTCAAAACCTTGGTGTGTCTTATACTCCAGTGCCTCTTATATTCAAAAAAATATGGTATTTAATACTTTGTGTATGTTTTGTATGATACTGGTTCTAAGCACTCTAGAAAGATGTTAATTGACTGTTTGGGGCAGTCAATTAAAATATGCCAGGAGCAATTATGAACTTTTCATTGTGACCTTAAATAGTTTTATTCTGGATTATACAGAATGAATTCTGTAGAGTGCATTACAAAACACACCTTATGATAGCTACATTTTCATAGCATTTTAATGTTAAATATTGTTATTGTTTTTTCCTCCTAGTATATTACTCCATTTATTTTGGAGTTTTCTGTCTGTAGTTTAATCTTTGCTTTTAGAGAAAACTATAATTAAATAAAGAAAAAGGTATTTATTTGGCTTTAATAGGTTCTTTGGCTTGTATCCTGTTGCTTTGGTGGAGTGTTGTGGATTGTTTTTACCCAAATAATGGTGAGTACTTTATACATTTACATTCATTGCTTATACTGAATAAGTAGTTAAAATGTTTCCAGCCCAATTCTATGAGCCTTTCAACAGAAGCTCCTAGGAATTTGTATCTTAATTCATATGGAAACCAGCTAATACTTATTTGATTTGATTCAAATCTTTGTCTTAGCCTTCAAGAAACTTCTCGTAATTATCATTGGGAATTTGATAACCTTCTCTTTATACATACCTCAGCAATAATAATTTTCAATGCAATTTTGTATCTAATTCTTTTTTATACATAAATATTTTAGTAGTTGGTTTTCCTTCAGCTAAATATGAATCCACATTTAGCTTAAAATGCAGAAATAAAACAAGGTGTGATTTTCCCATATAATGCTTACAAATGTAAATTTTGGTGGGGGGAATAAATGAAGTTTAACTGTCATGATAGATTCCAGTTATTTGCTAATGAAATAAAGAATATAGGTTGAGAATGCTCATAAGGAATGGCAGTCACAATTTGAGATATCAAATATCAATATGTAACAAGTACACTGAGAGAAACATTTTATGAGGTTTTGCCATTCCCATCAGCAGCGTTCCATCAATGCTCATTCTCTTTTTAGTTTAACACTGGACAACCCATGACCCATTAGGTCAACGTTCCAGAGATATTTCCTTACCTAAAAAGAGAGACAGAATTAGCATGGATGGGCAAAAAAAAAAACAGCAGGAGTGGTGACTTCTGACTTCCTATCAACTTGCCCATTGAACTTCCTTGGGATCAGAAATCTTCCTTGGACCATTTCCCTTTCCTCCTAGTTACACACTATTTCATAGGTCCCAGTCTTTTGCATAGCACTTAACTGACAAACTCACCTGGGTTTGTCAATATTTTGATGCCTCTCGTCATGCTAAGGGTACGGTTTGTCATATTATTTGGGATTCTTTCAGGTTTGTAAACATGAAGGAAGTGAAAAAGGTACTCTCTAGACTGCTTTTGCTGCATGTGGTTTAGTCTCATGCCAATCCTGGCTATTGCAAGGAGTGTATGGAGAAGTGACTACCTGGATTCCTCAGATTTTTAGTGCCTTCATGAGGGTAAGTTGTTAGCAGCATTGAAGGAGGTTGTGGTGCATCCATTTCCAAGATGATCATCTCTGGATCCTCTGCTTCTAGACAGACATTGTTATTATTTACGTTTTTTAGCTGAAGCTGAAACTAGAAGGTACTGCTCAAAGTGACAGTACTGAGCAATGAAATCTCAAAGGACATTGAGCTACCCCATTGCCTTGTGGACTTTAAGAGGTTATTAAAAACTGGTTTTTTTCTGGCAAGTATTCAAATATTCCTAATCTATTGTGGAATCACTTATTTTTTTCTTTTGTTTTTTGTAGAGGTTTTTTTTTTGTTATGCTGTTTGTTGGTAATGGAAGATGCTCCATTTATAGAGTAGCATCAGTTAAGAATGAACTCAAGAGCTTTTGAAATTGCAACAAGTGCTTGAGAAAACATCTTGAACTCAGTTCAAATTCATTTTTCTAGAGAGAAATTCCAATCACGAATCGATATGTATTCACTGGTGGCAAAAATGTAGAAATTAGCTACTGTACAAAAATAAGAGATCAATGTCATCTACTGTTGGTGTTATATTATTACACTTTCATATCAATTATACATTATTTTTTAACATTTGGTACAATTCTTCCCTCTACACTATTGAAGGTTTTTTTTAGAACAGCAAAGTTCTGCAATAGAAACAGCCAGATATTTTAAATATACATAGATCAGTTTTCCATTACAGTTTAAGGCAATTTTAACAAATGTATCAATATAATGTATACAATAATTACAATAGTGATAAATATAAATATTAAAATTTAAATAAAAATGTGTATTATTAGATGAAGATGTATAGTGGAAATATATGGGCATCTTCTCTCTCTCTCTCTGTTTATTATCCATTCAACCTTCCTCCTCTCCCCCTTTTTTTCTCTTAATCTCAAAAAACTGCCTCCAGGACCTTATATAGCCAAATCTGGTAGCCTAAAGTGCTCAATCATTCCAAGATATATAGTGATTAGAAAGTAAAATCATGACAATGCTTGAGAGATCTGAGTTGTTTGCTGAAATGTGCAGTTATAGAAATAATTTTTAAAAAATGATGAAGGGAATTTTTCAAAAGACAATTCAGCCCTAGGAAAGATGCTCCTCAGCCAGTCTCTCTTCTCTCTTATTCCCAAAAATCATATTTAGTAACTTCTACTACCTGATAATTCTACTATTTACAGAGTTCTTTGTTAATTTAAAAAAAAATATCAAAAAAGTTTAGGAACTTTCAACTGCTTGTTCAGTCTTCCTTTCGCCTTCCCCAGATGGTGGCAGTAGTAGCCTGCAGATATAAATATTTCCAATTTTCTTTTACCTTATTCTTAACTGAGCTTAAAAACTTTCTGAAGAAATGTGAAAGCTGGAATGTGAAAGCTGACTTTGATGCCTCTATGGAGCTGTTTGGGGCACTTCTATGAGCTTTGCCTAGAAGTTTGTCCTCGCAGCATATTTGCTGTTGTATATCATTAATGTTCATACATTAGCAATTCAA
Organism: Thamnophis sirtalis; assembly: GCF_051295495.1. Taxonomy (NCBI): domain Eukaryota; kingdom Metazoa; phylum Chordata; class Lepidosauria; order Squamata; family Natricidae; genus Thamnophis; species Thamnophis sirtalis. The sequence goes on from NW_028261387.1 coordinate 55,032,766, forward strand.
TGCATCTTACTTCTAAAAATGTTAAATTTTACACAACAAAAACAAATTATTACCATCAATGTGCAACAAGATTGCATAACATTAAAGAAACCTAACTTATAATTTTATAGAAGTATTTGTCAATGTGAAATGTACCATGGAGAATAGGTTTCTGTACACACAAGCAACAGAAAAGGCATTATTTCTATCACAATACATGGTCTCTCACTTTAATACTTTTAGCCAAAATCATCTTAAAGTATGTCCAGCACTTCCACCGTAGTTGCTTTTCCCCCTACATCATAACCGATTTCAAATGGTGCTAGACAAAAACTAAGACTCTGAACACCAAGAGAAATCGGTCAGCCTGTGTAAGAGATGTTTTTCTGAGTCAACAGTGGTTGTTAAAGTGCTATAGGTTATGCAGAACATGCTAACAATCTGATAGGTATTTTCATTAAGCAAATGCTCTTTAGTATTTATCTTGAAAAACTAGTCTGAACAGATGATTAAATGTCATTGATTACTGAATATTTTTATTTGCAATTTGTGACTTAATACCAATTAAAGGTAAGCACTAACCATTTCAATTTGTAAAACGGAAGTTCCTGTATTAATAACAATACTTTATTAATTTGTTAATTTGATATGTGTACTGAGATACACTTTCTAAATGCTGTGTCCATTACCTGCTTTTGGGGGGCGGGGGAGAGGAGGTTGATAGAAGCAAATGGCACATTCAAGATAAACTAAGTGTATGCTCATATGCACAAATACTTATAAATAAATCTCATTAAGTTAGGTGAATTGATTAATTTCTAAGTAAGTATGTTGAAATGTTCTACTATTCAATCAGCTAATAACAAAATCAAACAATTTCTTTTACACCAAAACACCCAATTCAGAGTGTTTCTTTTAGTAAAATTGTTATGTAAGATTGGCCTTATTAGAATAGCTTCAATTCACTTAGGGCTTAACACAAAAAAGCAGTATTTTACGTACCTATTCAAGGTAGCAGAAGAGTGTTGTGTATAATTGACATCTGGTTCTTTCCATGTTCCAGTTTTATTTGTGATGTATACAGACCTGGATACAGTCATCCTTTGTTGTATCAGTTTTTAATCTTATTTTAAATTAACATTTCAGCTCTTGCTTAATGATAGCTTTGTTGCTGCTTTCTTTTCTACATCCAGTGCTGTAATTCTTGCTCCTAGAACACTGATTTCAAATGGTGCTAGATACAGAGATGGAAAAATCTAAGCCACCATGTGAAACCAGCTTCCAGAGGAAGACGCGTTGTTGTTTCCATGTTCTGCATCCATGCATTTTATAGGAAATCTTGCAAGTTTTCTAGAAGGAAATTCTTTTGTTGTTTTTGTTTAATACATACAATAGCAAAAATAGATAGCAACATTTCGTTCAACATAATACTTAAAAACTGGGAATATTCTATCTGATAAAGAAATAGATTTAATAAAGAAATATAACATTAAACTATCTATTAGCATGGGAAGCTTGCAGTTACTTCTTATATGTACAGCATATAAAAAACATTACTATAGCATATTAAAATTAATGACCATTAACTACATCCAGTTGAATTTTTTACTATTAGAACAAATTATTCCTTGCAATGTATATTTTGCAAGTCTACTCTGGATATCATATATTATTCCCAAATAAAAATGATAAGTGCTATTAGGCGACATAATCCAATCTTCTACTTAATGCAGAAATTCAAACATTCCTAAAGAATGCCTGACTAGTGTCAATTTAAGCATATCCAATGAAGGGGAGCTATCACTCCTATAGTGAATTGGTTCCCAGATTGGACCTCAAAAGTTCAGGAAGTATAAAAGAGAAAAAGGAGTGTGACATAACAAAGCATAGAACCAATTAAGAAACAATCATTTCACAATATATAGACAAATTTAACCATAGTTTCAATTGGGAAAATGTGACGCGCCTAGACCAGGCCAAGTCCAAAAATGCCAGGGAATTTCTAGAAGCCTGGCACTTCTGAAAAATCAACCATCAATAGACACATAGACGTTAACAACATCTATAGACTACGCAAGAGACAACCAGTCCAAAAGAGAACAAATACTCCAGCACATCTTCACCAGTAATCAGCACCCTGATCAACATAGTAAACTCCAAGCTTAACTTTAGACCAACAGTGAAGTAAATAATACCCCAATCAAGAAATTGCCAAAGAGGCATCAGTAAACAGCCCAACCAAAGAATCTCTAAGACCACTTCCACCTACACAGATAGGCAAGTCGCCAGAATATAAACTAACAGCAAACAGCACTCCTTGCTAGCACTGATTATGTCACCTAGTTAGGGCAATGAAAAGTCTGCAAGAAAACAAGCAAGCTAAGAAAGCACCAAGGACCCCTCATTTCAACCCTGAGTCACAAATATTTTCTGTGGTTTTAAATGAAAATCAACCTCTGGTCATTAAGTGAGACAAGACTGTAATTTTCATTTCTTAGCCAGTTTCTCCATTGATTATCTTTTTGAAAGCCAAATGTGAAGTTCACAGGTGGTGATCACATGCACTGATTGCAAAATGCCTGAGTTTCAGTCATGCGATAACAGGGACACCACAATGCTCATCATAACTTTGAATGGTCATAAACAGGGTAGTATTTAAGCAAGGACTATCTGTATATCAAAATTATTTCTACAGCACTTACCATTTGGTTATCTCTTGTAGTAAGCCACAAGCATTTAACCAAACTACTTTCTTAAAGTTTTGACTTTGTTCATCATTATCATCTTCTTTAGTTTAATTCTTCTGTAGTACTTTTACTGAAAAAAAAAGAACATTGATGCCAATTCAGATTAGCACAATACATTATTTCAATTGCTTTCCATCTTTATTTCTTATTCAACTTATTCTCTGCCTCTTCATTATCATTTCAATATCCTGGATCAGATTTTTTTCTTGAAGCTTATTTTATGTATTAGAATCATATTCTGGATCATTTTTAAAAAATTCTTCTCATTATTGGATTGTTGGTTGCATTTAATATTAAAGATTCTCCTAACTTTTTGGAACCTTTTATATAGATTTGATTTTTCTTTTGATTGTAGGATTACTCTTAGGACATACTCATACAACCTTTCTGCTAATGTTTTGTCTTAATTTCCTTTTCTTATTATGTCTTTCATTATTTTTTAACGTTTTTCCTTATAATTTTTTTTTCTTCCATTCAGTTATGTCCAATTTTTGGAGACTGTATGGCAAGCTCTGGAGTGTCCTTTGCAAGTGTTTTTAGAGGTGGTCTTCCATTTCCTCCTTCCTAGAACTGTGAACATGACTGCCCAAGGCTTTGTGCCTCAGGCAAGACTGGAACTCATGGTCTCCCAGTTTTTAGCCTGATGGGTTAACCACTATACTATACTAGCTCTTGAATGTTTGAATGTTTGTTTGAATGTTTATTAACATTTGTAGGCCGCCCTTTTCCCTGAGGGGACTCAGGGCGGCTCACATAAAAATCAGGAAGGGGAATACAAACAATGACGTAGACACATATAGTAAAAAATAATAAGCAACATTCATTCATCATTCGGGAGGGGCGGCTATCTTTGTCCCCAGGCCTGAAAGGCTAGCCAGTTCTTTTTTTATAATCAAAGATTCTTTTATTACATTTTCATTTTCCTTTATACAATCACTTAAATACTGTGCAGTTAAAAAAAAAGAAGCAATAAACAACTCATAACACTTCTATCCTACATACACCCTTCCTTCTACCCCTCCAACTTTCATTTCTCCCTTCCAACAATCCCCTCTTCTACTTCCCCTCCCCCTCAGCCATTCCTTTCTCCCCTTCCCACCATCTCACCCTCCTTACATTCCCTTCTCACTCCCTCTTAATTCCCCCCTCTTCTTTCCCTCTACACCTCGCTTCGGTGTATTTCTAGTATTCATTGGTCTATTTGTTTTGTACTAAAACAAAAGAAAAATAAAAGGAAAAGAAAGAAAAAAAGAAAAAAAAGCAACAGTATCCAAGTGCATTCATTGTTCTGAAAATTGAGTCTATACTTCCACCCTCCCCCCCACCCACCCCCTGAACCCCCCTCCCTGACCCCCTTCCGACTTCCCAGGTCCCATTCCCGGCATCGTTCTTTATCAAGCAAAGTCTGGAGTATATTGAAACCAAATAGATTAGAAGTTACAAAATAATAAAAAATAATAAAAAATAAAGAAAAAGAAAAGAATAATAAAAAGAAAAAAAAAGGAGGGGGGGTAACCCCCCCCCAAGAAAGAGAAGTCAATATACTCTCTAACATTAAACTCAGCTTCTCATTATTTTTAAATTTTTAAACAATGTCTTACCTGCTTCCGCATATAAATTCTATACCTCCCATCCTGCCTTTACCCATGTCTGCATATATATTTTATCCTCATCCATTGCTCCTCTCATATTTACTCCACCCTCGTGTAGACTCTCCAGATAATCTTTCTTAACCTTGTATTCAAATAACAATTTATACAAAAATCAGCTTACATTCTGGATCAAGATAATCTAATTGAACTTTCACTACCCTTCCATCTACCCCACGCACCCGACTCCATTCATCCCAAACCACAATCCAAGAAAACTATGATCTCCGCTCTCCTCGCCCCAAAGAATAGATCATGCGCAGTTTAAATTAAGATTCAAACAAGTCTGGTATAAGTCCCATATAATATATGTCCAAATTCAGCACCGCTTCTTTCAGTCTCAATATCTCTTCATCGGTATACAGCTTTGTCATTTTATACCAGACAGGAGTCCTGAAATTTTATTCAAATTAAAAATTTAAGAAGTATTTTAAAGGCATAGCTGGATCTTTATTCTTTACTCTTCTGCCCTTCCGGAAAGGGAAAGCAACACCCGCCGCCTTGTAGCCACGTGTCCCGCTGCTTATCTTCTCCTTCTCCTTGTCTTGTTTGAATGTTTGTTTGAATGTTTATTAACATTTGTAGGCCGCCCTTTTCCCTGAGGGGACTCAGGGCGGCTCACATAAAAATCAGGAAGGGGAATACAAACAATGACGTAGACACATATAGTAAAAAATAATAAGCAACATTCATTCATCATTCGGGAGGGGCGGCTATCTTTGTCCCCAGGCCTGACGGGCTAGCCAGTTCTTAAGGGCTGTGCGGAAGGCCTGGACGGTGGTGAGGGTACGAATCTCCACAGGGAGCTCGTTCCAAAGGGTCGGGGCTACTACTGAGAAGGCCCTCCTCCTTGTAGTTGCCAGCCGGCACTGGCTGGCCGATGGAATTCGGAGGAGGCCCAATCTATGAGATCTAATTGGTCGCAGGGAGGTAATTGGCAGAAGGCAGTCTCTCAAGTACGCAGATCCACTACCATGCAGGGCTTTATGGGTGACTAGTAGCACCTTGAAGCGCATCCGGAGATCGACAGGTAGCCAGCGCAGCTCGCGGAGGATAGGTGTTATGTGGGTGAACCGAGGTGCACCCACAATCACTCGCGCGGCCGCGTTCTGGACTAGCTGAAGTCGCCGGATGCTCTTCAAGGGCAGCCCTATGTAGAGCACATTGCAGTATTCCAGCCTAGAGGTCACAAGGGCCCGAGTGACTGTTGTGAGAGCCTCCCGATTCAGGTAGGGTCGCAACTGGCGCACCAGGCGAACCTGGCCGAATGCCCCCCTGGTCACAGCCGTCAGGTGGTGGTCAAAAGATAGCTGTGGATCCAGGAGGACTCCCAAGTTGCGAACCCTCTCTGAGGGGTGTAAAATTTGACCCCCCAGCCTGAGTGATGGAATATTGGTCGAATCTTTGGGAGGGAAGCACAACAGCCACTCGGTCTTCTCTGGGTTGAGTACAAGCTTGTTAGCCCTCATCCAGTCCATAACGGCCTCAAGGCCTCGGTTCATCACGTCTGCCGCTTCATTGAGTTGGCACGGGGCGGACAGATACAACTGGGTATCGTCCGCATATTGATGGTATCTTATCCCGTGCCTTCGGATGATCTCTCCCAGCGGTTTCATGTAGATGTTGAATAGTAGGGGGGATAAGACCGAACCCTGAGGCACCCCATATGTTAGGAGCCTAGGGGACGATCTCTGCCCCCCCACTAACACCGACTGCGACCTGTCCGAGAGGTAGGAGGAGAACCACCGCAACACGGTGCCTCCCACTCCCACCTCCCGCAGTCGTCGCAGAAGGATATCATGGTCGATGGTATCGAACGCCGCTGAGAGGTCAAGGAGAACCAGGATGGAGGGATGTCCTCCATCTCTGGCTCTCCAAAGATCATCGGTCAATGTGACGAAAGCGGTTTCTGTGCTGTAACTGGGTCTGAAGCCTGACTGGAAGGGGTCGAGATAGTTTGCTTCCTCCAAGGACCGCTGGAGCTGGAAGGCCACCACCTTCTCAACAACCTTCCCAAGGAAGGGAAGGTTGGAGACTGGGCGATAGTTATTAAGAACAGCTGGATCCAGAGATGGCTTCTTTAGGAGGGGTCTCACCACCGCCGCTTTCAGTGCGGCGGGGAAGTTCCCCTCCCGAAGAGAGGCGGTAACAACCGCCTGGATCCAGCCTTGTGTCACCCCACTGCTGTTAGTAACCAGCCATGAGGGACACGGGTCCAGTACACAGGTGGAGGCACTTACAGCCCTCATGGCCTTGTCCACATCCCCGGGGGCAACATCCTGAAACTCAACCCAGAGATGGTCTACTTGATCCTCTTGTGCCTCGGCTGGAACTGCAGGGATGGAGTCCAAGTCCGACCGAAACCGAGCAATTTTGTCCGCTAAGAATTGGGCATAATCCTCAGCTCTACCCTGCAAGGGTTCCCCCGCTTCCCTCTTATTTAGTAGGGAGCGGGTTATCCTAAACAGGGCGGCTGGGCGGGACTCAGCGGACGCAACCAAGGTGGCTATGTGAGATCTTTTCGCTGCCCTAAGTGCCCTAGTGTATTCCTTGGTGCTGGTGGTTACCATTGCTCGGTTCGATTCGGACTTATCGGACCTCCATCGGTGCTCTAGGCATCTCCTCCGGCGCTTCATCTCCCGGAGTTCCTCGGTAAACCAAGGAGGTCTCCGGGATCCGCCGCCTCGGAGGGGCCGTAGTGGCGCAATCCGGTCGAGGGCCTCCGATGCTGCCGAGTGCCAAGCAGCAACCAGAGTCTCTACCGGACTGTGGGCGAAAGTATCAGGAATAACCCCAAGCTCCGTCTGGAACCTTAACGGTTCCATAAGTCGCCTGGGGCGGAACCACCTGGTCGGTTCCTCCTCCCTACAGTGGGGGTTTGGTCTCCGGAAGTCGAGCCTCAGTAGGAAGTGGTCTGACCACGACAGGGGTATGATGTCGTTACCCCTCAGACCAAGATCACCAATCCACTGCTCCGAGAGGAATACGAGGTCGAGCATGTGACCCGCCGAATGGGTTGGGCCCCGGATTACTTGGGTCAAGCCCATGGCTGTCATGGAAGCCTTGAACTCCTGCGCCCCATCAGAGTTTTCACCGAGCGACGGCAAATTAAAGTCCCCCAGGACCATCAACCTAGGGAACTCAATCGCCAGCTCGGCTACCGACTCGAGGAGCGAGGGGAGGGCTGCTGCAACGCTGTTGGGAGGCAGGTACGTTAACAGCAGACCCACTTGACCCTTGAGGTCCAACTTTATCAGCAGAGACTCACACCCGACAAGCTCCGGAGCAGGGACCCTACGAGGAACTAACGACTCCCGGATAACAATGGCCACACCCCCACCCCTTCCCTGGGCTCTCGGCTGGTGCAGCACCTGAAATCCTTCTGGGCACAGCTCTACAAGGGGGACTCCTCCCTCTGGGCCCAGCCAGGTTTCAGTAATACATGCCAGGTCTGCCCTCTTGTCTAAAATTAAGTCCCGGACGAGAGGAGCTTTATGTACCACAGACCTGGCATTTAGCGACAGCAGCCTGAGTCCAGGGTCCTGACTACTTGCGCCATCTGGTCTCGGAGTGGGACTCATAGGGCCGGAAGGAGGGATCTCTGTGATGTAGCGAACCCTCCTTCCCCGGTAATGGCCTGCCCTAAAGTCCCCGCCATATCTGCCCCTCCCTGTTACGACCGTAATACCCCGACCCTCTCCCGTGTCTCTGGTCCCCTCAACCACCCCCATGGCCCCCGCATCTCCCGGCAGGTCCTCCGAATCATACATACCCATGCACTCCCCCAAACAGTCCCCACGTAAGAGTTAAAACACAGAAATTTACAACAATATAATAATAAAAGTGGGCCATTCATTCAATCACAACCAATCCCATACACTCATCATACTATTTAAAAAATTGCGCAGTTAGATGTGTAACAATGTGAAAAGGGGGGGGAGGGGTACTCCGTTTCTCTCCCCTCCTATGTCCTGGGGAGACGTCCTTGGCCGCCAGATCAAAGGTGGATGATATATAAGGCGGCCGTATGCAGGCAGGGCAAGATGTAGAAAGTAGAAAGTCCAGTGATTCATAGATGGCAGCCTTAACGATGAGTAAGTGCCCCAATCCAGGGGGCCAAAGTTTGGAACTAGCCTGAGCCACTTTAGCAGAGGAGGAGGGGAGTGCTGATGTTTTTGGAGCCCAGTCTCTGCCACCGTGGTCGCCATCCCCCATTACTCTCACACCAACTCAGCCACAATCCTACTCCCCTAGTGGCTGGAGCGGGAGGCAAAGAGCAATGTCCGGAGGAGGCATTGAAACTCTTTTTTGAAAGAAAGCAATCATTTTTGAATAACAAAGGCATTATTTTTATTTTTGATTTTTCTAGGTGATATGTTTTGTCTTGATCAATATTTAGCATCTTCTTTCTTCCTTTGTGCATCACTTTTATTTAGATTAGAAGTTTGGAAGCATTAATACATTTTGTTACTAGTTAGGATATTTAGATATTAAATTATCTTCATTGTAACTTTTTCTCCTAGATTTTGGAATTAACAATTACCCAATCTTTACTGAGTTGTATTAAATTACTGTGTCAGCCTCTGTTTCGCTAATTGCTTTCGGCTGCCATTGAAACGGGGAGGGGTGGTGGTATTTGGGAAGGGAAGTTTTAAGCACAGGAGAGATTGTAAAAAGGGAGTTTTGTTCTCACCATCTACTGCACGTGCTGGAGATAGTGCTTGGTGTGGTCAAGGCCAACCATCCTACATACCAACCTAATGATGCTCCTTGAAGATGGAACTCACATGACACCTAAGGAATTTGCAGATTGGACTGTGGGGTGGGGTTACCAGGGGGAGGGGGTTTGGTAACATATTGATATGTATGATTTCACGCACTTTTGCCTCATATCTTGCTTTGCTTAGCTGCTATCTTTTCATAACCAGTAAAAGTACTCTTAATTCTGTGAAATGGAGTTAAGTGGTTTCTTTCTTGGTTGCTGAGGGAGGCTGGCTTGACATACTGTTTCTGAACAAGGCCACTATGTGAAGTTTGCGTCAACTTTCAGCTTACTCTCGTTCTTATTTTATTGGTCATTGATGTGTACGAGAGATTTTAGCAATTCTTATAATACAATTTGGAAATACAACTGTAGTATAATTTAATTCTTGTGGGTAAGTGATCTAAATGCTAAATAACTATGGCTTTTAAATAAAAAAAAATCAAATCACTACTATTACTTTTATACTGTCCAAAGCCTTCAAAATTGATATTCTGCAGCATTTAGGAGCATGTGTGATATACCTATTTTCAAATAATTAAAGCATTAAGCAATATTTGCAAGATTCATATTGATGCTTTGCAAGATGTGCCAATCCCCATTGCTTTACTTTTTTTCAAGCAAAAGAAAATGATTGTACATATGAAGTACTTTTTCAAAAAAATTAAACAGGCTTGTGAAGTAATATTATTGCTTTTTAGCAACCTATTCAGTTCTGGAAATCAACTCTGAAGAATTCTATACTAGTATGCAGAATAATGATTTTTAAAGAGAATTATCAATGTAAGTTAAAATGACTAATTTGTTGAGTGTTCAAAGAAGTAATTAAATTTCTTCTGTATCCCTGGCAACCTATTTTACACTTGAAAGTGTATTCGCACTCAAGAATACTATTTACTGCTCTTTTGGATCATGTCTAGGGCAGTTATGATTGGTATTGAAACTGGACAAACTCTGCCATCAGATACTCAACCAGCCTACTGATCATTTGGAAGAATGTTTTAGAAGGCATTACTATGTCACTATTATTTATTTAGTGTCTGATGAGAACATGACAGAAGAGAAGTAAACATATAATATATCAGTAAATTACTCACAAATAAGAAATTATATTTTAGGGAAAAGGAGATTTTTCTGCTTAGCAACAGAATTGCCAGGCCTAATTGAGATTGCTAAGCAAGGACTACTTGTATTATGAATTAATATAGATTAAAATACAAACTATATAATGAAGATTATTTTTAATGGTAGCATAAATCTACCTGGTTTATTAAACATTACTTTCATTCTTTAAAATATGGATATATAACCCACTACAATTAGGCAAATGACGTAACATTTCTGCTGTGATTACTACCAAAGCAAATTAGTGTGATACCAGTAATGTTAATTGTGCTCAAGTGTTTGGTAATACATTTGTTTTTCTTCTCAAAAGAGGAAAAAGGATATATTCTTCATGGTCCAATTAAATGTTATTTCCCCACCATATACATTTAGAGTCCTAAATAAAAAGTATTTAACCTGCGATCAATACATTCTGGCTTTATGCTTCCAATATTTGGGAATGACACAATATATTTGGATTCTACTTTTATAATTGCTTCTGATGAAGAAAACAATTTTTGTATTATGTTAAATGCCTGTAATTATGCATGAAAAATTACATGGATATGCAACACTCATCCTAATAAGAAGGATTGTTGTAATTTTTCTACATTGTAATTGCTTATAGGGTACTCTGTATATACAACCTTCTACTAATCACTCTGCATAAAACAAGGGCTCCCTTTCCCTCAACATGCTGATGATAATCTAAATTGTTAGAGTAGGTTGGGTGGCATGTAAGAAGGAAATAATAAAACTGATGAATGAATGGGGTCAAATGCTACAATACATTTGAACTATTCATTTATTCATTCTTCACTCCTTAAAAAGAAACTACAATTTTTAATTTGTACCAGTGGGTTTTTTGAGGAAGAAAACTAATGACTGAAAGGAACAACAATAATGGCAAAAAAAATATTTAAATGTAGTCTTGATTAACTAGCTATAAAATGAATGGGTGACATGCAGGGACCAGATTTCCTTCTTCCAGGTCGCATTCAAAGGAGAGGAATCACATGTAGAGAAGTATAGGCCACACTTAACATCAACAAACACTAGCGCAGAAACATATTTCCTTATAGCAGTAATTATATATGGGTATTTTATTTATGTTGGAACACAGAACAAGATTGATTGAACATTGAAGAGAAACAAGAGTTTACCTATTGAAAGGACAAAGAATGGAAGCCCAATGAAAAAAAATATGAATACCCCACAAATCTGCAACACAAAGGCACTATACAAAGAACTGACTTTTTGTTTCAGAAGATAAAGAAATGTTTTTAATTTATGCAGCCTGAGAAGATATGGCATTCTTTACATGTAAACTTACAGAAACACAAAAAGAAATGATCAGTTCTTAAGAAGACATCTTTACCTATCCCTAACATCTGCCTTGAATGGCTGCCTACTATTTACATGCTGCATTGAAATGCAAACTATAAAGAAAGGCATTTAAATGTATGAAAATAAATGTATTAGGAAGGTATCTTTAAACTTAGGGGCATGAAACATCCCCTCTCACAGTTGAAACCTTTTATCAAGTTACTTGTCAATGCTGGAATAAACTCATTTGCAGACTCTATTTAAAAGGAACATTCTTCAGACAGATGGTCTTTTAAAAGAACCAAACAATATCTGTGAAAAGTGTTCACATCAAAAGCTATTGTTATTAGCTAATCACTTTACTTGTAATAAACACAACAGGCTGCCTTCATCTCCCTCCCTGAGTCCTTTTAAGGACATGTAAAATGTCAACATGAACAGGACAATGATGCCTCCTGCAACATATGCAAATCATCATGCTGCCACGCAAGATGTTTTGCAACAGCTAATATGTACTACTTTGTTTTGTTCTTTAATTGAAACTGGCCCTACTGAAGAAGTTATGAAACACCAGTATAGTTTTTATTCATTTGTTTGTGGCCAAAATGTCACAAGCCATCAGGAAAACTGAAGTAAAAACTTATCTAATTTTCCATATTTGCCTTTTTGGATTTTCACTGCATTTTTTAAAGAAAAGAAAAGACTGATCATTAGAAATGGCAACATAAAATAATCAATGAACAAACAGCCATCTATATTTGCTTAATGCTGTAAGGAACAGCATTCAGACTTAGTATGTCTCCGGGATTAAAATGTCCGATGTTGGAATTCTACTCTAAAGCTGCACTGTTGTATCTATAGGCTATATAATAGGCTGGTTATTAATTGTACTATTCCATTTATTCCTAAAATGATGTTTAAGATCGTTATAAATTGTTTGAGCCCAATTCTGATGTCATATTGCTAAAGTGAGTCATGGGCAGATGATATGGGAAATATGTATGATGTTATGAACAGAGTTAGAAATAAGAAAAGATGGAGAATTGGAGGTGAAAGTTGAAAATACATAAGTTAAGGGCTTTTGCAGACAACTTTGTTTTCATTTTGGAAAATTCTATGGATGGAATAGATAAGTCATTAGCAAAATTAAGAATTTGGCGTGCCAGTTGATTTTAAGATTAATAATGAGAAAACAAAGATGGTAACCAAAAATGTAAGTAAAAGAATTGATTGCAAAAACAATGTTTGAGACTGAAAAAAATAATCAATTAAAAAAGAATCATGGAACATTGGTTTTGTGTATGGTAGCTACTGCAATACTATTATATGTTGGAGAAATTCCTACATCTGAGGAATGAATTGTAAAAATGGCAAAATTTGCAGAAATGGAAAACTGATCTGTTTGATTAGGGATAAAATAACAAATTCTTTTTTATATAAAAAACTGGAAACCTTTTATGGACTTTTTGTTGAAAATGAAAAAAATAGAAATTGTGATTTCTGGATGTGCTGATTAAATGGGTTGAAAAAGGGATAGAAAGTAACTATGTGATCTAATCTTAGGGAGGGATAATACATTGGTTTGTAACTGCTGTAAAGAAGATTGGAAGTTGAGTATTAGATTTAAGACTGTTTGAAAATCAATATCCCAAATCTGTTGCTTTAAGATGACACCTGCTTGAGCAGTGGTTGGCCTAAAAGACCTCCAAAGTTCCTTCCAACCTGATTATTCTATTCAAAACCTAATTGACGGAGGCTTTCCAAAGAGACACCTAAGAATTGGAGTTTGCTAGAAGCTTTTGTTAGCCAGCTTAATTTAAAACAGTATCTAAGAACAGGGAAAACAAACAATTTTAACCAAAAGTTAAGAACATAGAAGATAGAACCAGGGTCCGGCACTCACAGAAACTTATAGTCTCTTATCTACAGAGCAGCATTTTGATGCCTTTTAGAATTGCAAATACAGTGCTTATAAATTTGAACTGCACACCTTTGTAACTTCTTAAAAATGCTTATGTGAACACCATAAAGCTGAAAAATATATTTAGCAAGAAAAACCTTGCAATTTGTCTGAATAAAAAGTGCCCCTTTGAATGGAAGACTCTTAAGACAATTGTGGAGAGTACATTGGACAACACTTGCCCATGTGTGTTCCATGTTAGGAAGCCTGAAACTTCATTCCACGATATTTATAAATATGCACCTGCTCCACTGGGGTTCCAGCATTTTGCTATTCATGTAACCTACTGATATGTCATGCAAAGACTTAACTGTAGTTTTTTGATACTACAAATTATTCTTTTAAGCCAAAAAAAAAAAGCCTGTACCATAAATAAATACCTTTCTCCTTTCCACCTAGGAGACTGAAAAACTTAACAAATCATCTGCATATAGCAAGAACATTTCCCCTAAGGCATCCCTATAGAAGATGCAGAAAGACAATGGAAAGACTTGGATTCTAGTTCATCCTTAGCCACAGCATTGGACCTGTCACTTCTTTTTAGCCCAAACTAACTCATAGGTTGCTGCGGTAAAACAGCAAGAGACTACTGAACAGAAAGAAGGGATATAAATCTAATAAATAAATAAATAGACAGATGCCATGGTTTGATCTTTGTAGCCACATAAGGATAAATACACACATGGTACTTTGTTGTACATAAGAAATACAGATACCTCCTAGGGCCATGTTGAAAAAAGGGATTGAAAAAATATATCCACAAACCATGCTCTGTATGGTTTCCTTATCTAGTTTGCTATATTCTTTCTCATATATACAAATCTATTCTAAGAACACAATATAAATGGAAACAAGCAAAACAAGACTTCAAAGAGTAGCCAAATTCAAACTTGTAGTATTTCTAAGTAGTAAAAAAAAATCAGATTTCACTGAACTAATCTTGAGTCCTGATTACCAATCACAGCAGTTTTCTTTGTTCTGGGATATGTCCAATATCTAAAAAGCACAGAACTGCAACCACTCACTATCATTGTTATTTTAATTTTAAAAATAAAAAAGCCAACAAAGAGCTTGCATATGAAGATGATCCTAGGGTTGATGTTGTTGTGGGTAAAAATGGGTGTTGGGTTTGAGTTCCTCAATGAAAGTTAGAAGTAAAGTCAAAGTATGCTTGCCAATTGTTTCTCAATATCACACATTTCAGTGTATTATTACTTAAAAAATGAGATTAAAAACAATCAATCAAATGAAAGTCAGTTTAGTATAGCAGTTAGGGTTGACCTAGAAATCAGGAGACTGAGTTCTAAACCTACCTTAGGCACACAAAACTGATTTTGGACCAGTCACTCTGTCTCAGCCCAACCCACCACATAAGATTGTTGTTTTGGAAAAAATAGAAGGAGGAAGGAGTATTGATATGTTCATTGCCTTGAGTTTTTATATGAAAAAGGCAGATTTTTTTAAAAAGATAAAAAAATGATATTTAATAAATATGTTAAACCTTGGAAATCTCAGAAGAGACATTTGTGGGTAAATGTAGGTTCACAGACACTATTTTGTCTAACACCACCATAATTTATTCATTGATATAATCTATAACTTATCCTAGACTTGTTAGATTCCAATAATAATTCTAGGCATAGTAGATAAACTTACACATAATGTCCACAAAAAGCATATTCAATTTTTTTTAAAATACTACTTTCAAGTACATTTATAAAAAGACAAACCTTATACCATTTCAATCAACCACCCAATTTCTAAATGCTTTTAGCACAATAAGACAATGCAATATAGTTTGGTTTCCTCTTGTTTTTCTTGCTTTATTGTACAGTAGATGACCAAATATAATGCATAATGACAAATATAGTACAATAACATCTAGTACAGTAACAGTTGATACTTACAGATTACTGTCCAAGAGAATGTTCCCAAATCTGTTTATTTGCAAATCCAAACTAGTATAAAAAACATGCACTATAACAATCCTTACCTTCCATAAGTGGCAGCATTGCAGTAAAACCTGATGTTAATTGACTCGTATTGGCTCGTCCTCAGGAGTTGATATGTTATGTTTCTCCATCTTCCCAAAGAAGTGGTCCAGTGAGCTCTGGGTGCCGGCCTTCCTCTTTTTCTCATAGATGATACTGTGGATTGCATGAGGGACAACTGCAGACACCTTAGTGAAGTGTTGGTGTTAAGGTCATCTTGAAAAATGGCAGTGTTTTCTCAATCAAGCAGAAAACTTCTGCCATCAGCTTAGTCTATAACTACTTCAGCGCTTCAATCTCTTCCTCTTGTTTTTGCTGGCTTTTCAATTCCATGAGGTCTTTCTTGGAGAAGTCCTCTGTGTGTATCTAATAGTTCATCAAAATCCTTCTGCTCAAGGTCATGCTGAAGCTCTTTGCTCAGAGCAATCAACCACACTGCAATTCCCTTTCTGCCTTTGAAAATCATGAACAAGCTAATGGCAAAGGCGTTTCCACCCTATTCAAGTTTGTAGAGATAATCTTGCTCCAGGCTGCATTGATATTCTTGATAGCCTTGTAGATATTGTGGAATTTTCAAAACTAGTACAAGGTGATCTGACACTCCACTTCTCTAAACTGCCTACCTAAATGTGCAATGAAGAATATTTTTTGAAGGTTGCTATCACCTCCTGGGCCATAGGCTGGAGGAATATGGCATTTGGAGGCAGATCCACAAACTTCGCATTTGGGTGGAAATTATCCAGGGAAACTGTTAGATTTTAATTACCCTGAGGGTACTTTGTGAAATAAGCAGAATCTTGAATTCAATGTTTTTCTCATGGAAATAGTTCTCCAATTCTGGGATGAAAGAGTGGAAGAACCAGTCTTCAAAGATGAGAAGGGTGAACCAAAGTTTTTTGTTAGCTTTCCACAGTACAGGAAGGGAACTCTTTGAAATGTTCTTAAAGAGATTGCAAATTCATGGAATGGTAGACTAGCAATGGTTTTAGGCTCAGATCACCAGAAGCACTGTCATCTAGCACCACAGTTAGCCTATTTGCAGCTTTGTAGGCTGGCATCATCATCGTCTCCTTCCAAATGTAGATTTGTCTGCTATTTTCTTACAGCAAAGCTCCATTTCATCTAAACTGAATATCAACTGAGTCAAATAACCACCTTTCTAGGAGAAAGTCAGAAAAGATGATAGAATATGTGGCATGCACTAGAAACTTTCCTGCCTTCTCCTAGTTCCAAGAGTCTTCTAGGATAGACTTATGGACAGGTTTCTTCATATAGGCAAAAGTTTGCAATTTGAAAATTCTTAAATAGAGTAATATCTGTATAATCTGTAATTTGTCTAACTATACTGTCAATTGTTTCTTAGGCTCAGTAATATAGATCCTTCATAGCTTTTAACCACATTTATGAATGAAGTGTACTCAGTCCTTTCCAAATGCCAACTAAAAAAACAAAGAAGCTACACAGAAGGACACAATCATATCAAGTCAAACATTTGTATCTAATATGTCAGTTTCTCTCTTTTCTGGGGTCAGCCATGAATGTTGACTATGTGGACAGGTCTACCCTGCTTCCCTGAAAATAAGACCTCCCCGGATAATAAGCCCAAGCAGGCTTTTGAGTGCATGTGCTAAAATAAGCCCTCCCCTGAAAATAAGGCCTCACTGAAAAAATTGCAACACAGCAGCAGACATGAGATGACCACGCTCACCACCTCCTGCACCTGAAAAATAATAAGATCTCCACGAAAATAGGGCCAAGCACTTATTTCGGGAAACATAGTACTAAATGCAACATGCAATCTGAGTACAATGTAATGAAATTTGATTAGGTGTTTGATATGGTATATGATACATGAAAATTTATTTTCTAGCACAATATTTTTTCACAAACTTCATAATATTGTGTCTTACTTTAACCTCTTGATATTTCCAAAATCATCTATGCCTACCTGATCTGCCATTATTTTTCCTAACTCATTTCTCTAGAATATGGCATGATTAAATTTGCAAACCAGTGTTATCACATACCACTTTACTTGGAAATAAATTTCACCATATTGTTTACAGTTTTTAACAAAGTTCTCTAAATGATAACATTTATGGAATTTTAATTTTTAGTGATGAGAATATATTTTCTAGAATGTTATTTTGATTTCAGATAATACGATTTTGGACATATGATGTTTCAATTAAACAATGGCAGAAAGATAAGTAAATTTGAGTGAAAAGAATACAAGTCAAATATAAAATGTTACAAGATGCAAAAGAAAGAGGAGAATAGAATTTAGGTGATTTGAAATTATTTTTTGCAGTTTGCTGCTTAGTTTGGATAAAATAATGGATGCTGCTGAGAAACAATTAGAAGAACATGACTTAAGATTTTGGTGGCATGGATATCTATGGCATGATAAAGCTAGTGTAGATTTTAAAAATCATATTGTTAGACATGTTATATTGATAATATGGAACAGATATACACCTAGTTTGTGGTGCTTAGCATAGAAACCATTTTATAGAAAAGAAATGATGCCTAAACATAAATGCTTAACTTACTCTGATATATTAGCATTTGGTCAAGGAGAATGTAAAATAAAATGAAGACGAGTTGATAATAGAAAGATATTCAGGTCAATGGTTTTCTTATGTAGAACTATCAGAAATATATAAACCAGACAAAATAATTTGTAGTTAAACATTTTAAGACTGAAATTGAAATAGAATTGTGTAAAAATGATGAACATATCACTGCTATAATGTATAACCTTTTGTTAAAATAATTATGATGAAATGGGCTAAAATCTTTGGTTACAATATACAAATGGATTAAGGGAAAATATGTTGTTCAAATGATTTAAATTTACCTTATGTTATAGTCTTAAAGATAATTTTGATAAAAGTTATCATTGATGCATGACATCATCAATGACACCATTGCTTAGAATGTATAAAGGTTCTTCAACTTTATGCTAGAAATTTAATAAAAAAGGGAGGTATTTTTATTAAGCTTGATGGACAGAATAAAAAGGTGGAAAATTCTAAATGGAATTATATATAATATTTAAAGATTAATATACAATTAAAACTAGAAGCTTTTATTTTGGAACCGAAGGATAAGCAATTAGAAAAATCCATAAAACTTTCCTTTTGTAACTGCAGTGAGACTATTATTATGTCCAGAGGTAGAAAGATTTGGTTTTACCCACAAGAGAGCAATGAATAGTGAAGTTGCTAAGATGGCCAGCTTTAAGTAGAGAAAGGACGCTCTGTAAGTTTAATGTTGATTAGAAACTCTTTACTGACTTTTTGCAGAAAACAAAATGATGGTAGATGGTTCTAATTTTTTTTAAAAAAATGATAATAGAAAATATGTAAATGATATAACCATAGCTCAATTTACTGTACTTTTCGGACTATAAGGTGCACCTAAATTTGTAGGAGGAAAAGAAGAAGAAAAAACGTTTTGGCCTCTGCACATCGCGTTTTCGACCTCCCCGGCCCCCAGAAGCACTCTGCAGTGCTCCGCATGTCCTATTTTCACCAAAACCAGGCCTGTTTTGGGCTCCCAGGTCCTCTGCACAATGCTTATTTGCCCTCCTTGGCCCCTAAAAGCATTCTGAAGGTCAAAAATGGATGTATTTTTGCCCGAAAATGGGGCCATTTTTGGAAAACAGGACGTGCAGAGCACTGCAGAGTGCTTCTGATGGCCAGGGAGAGGGAAAACATAACACACAGAGGGTTCAGGAGGCCCAAAACGCCCATATTTGGTCTATAAGACGCACCTAAATTTTCACCCACTTTTAGTGTGGGAAAAGGTGCATCTTAAACTCTGAAAAATCTATAGTTATGTGAAAGAAAATTGGAAGTAACTTCTTTATAATCTTTTTTCCTTGTCTTTCAGTTCTGACTTTTTATCTTTGTTCTGTTCTCCTTTCTAAATATTAGTTCTTGTTAGTTTTTAATCTTTTGTTTTAAAATTTTAGTAAAGTTACATAAAAGGAAATTTTACTTTTTAATTCTGCCATTAGAATTTGGATGGATAATCGGTGATCCTTGGATGGATTTCAAAATCTCTTTATTTCAGGAAGAATAATCTGTTAATTTATTTGCAATTTTCTGGAAAAATATCGGGGAAGGAAATGGTTGAAGGAAGAAAATATGTCAAAAAGAGAGGGAAGATTCTTGTTTCACCTTTTCTGGGCCAAAAGCTTTTTTTCTTCTCCCTAGCAAATAGTGCCCCTGACAAAAATACAGTAATCCAAAGGGGGGAAAAATCCACCTTTGTTACATACAGTATTCTGAAAATGCATGCAAATGCTATTTGCAAAATGTATACATTACACTAACATCATCAACCATTTTAAAGTATGTGATACACATACATTGTGTACAGAAATCTGAACCTAAATTTTATTTATTTATTTTAATAGAATATTCTTTCTCAATAAACTTTCTCAGTAATTTCTGAAAAAGCTAGTAGCGAGAGTTATTAATTCATTGCAGATAATAATAAGAGGTATTATGCAAAGGAATCTGCTTCAACAGGAATCTATTTCGTTTCCTGCTGCACAGCCTGCCAAACTCTGTTCTGCCAGGGACAGAAAGAGACGTTTCATTGTTTTGGTTGTCTGTGGCTCTCAAACTTAACAAGTTTTATTCAACATGAAAATAATCATATCAGACAAATGCTTATTCTCAACAAATCAAATGGTATCCTGAGGGTCTGTGGTTTACAATAAGAATCTATGTTCATGACTGGATTAGACTAAAATGGATTTGTCATATGGAATGATATGTAATACATAATGAATTCATTAATATCAATTATTTTCAAAATAAAATATATACTCCTACCAATGTCCTAAGATAGCCATTCAAGATTCTGCTCTGGATACTCTCAGATATTATGACGAAGGTAGCATTAATCCATGAGTTATCTTTCTCAATGACAGCCACCACACATTATAGTTCCAAAGATATCAGTCTTTTATATCTTTTTTTGGCAACAGATTTTAGTAACTCTTCTTGTAGGCCATTAAAACAGTTATGTTTTAATGTTCAGTCCATGTTTTGAATTTCTTTCAGAAAGGTATTTGTAGATTTAATTATCAGTGCTGCATAATGTTTTAGTCTCTTTCAATCTAAATGTTTTTTTTCCCTGTTTTTAAAGTTTACATATATTTGAAGTTCACTTAATTTTATTCTTGTTTTATGTGGGTTATATACAGTAAATCACTCAAGATCATTCTGTTATACAATGGCTAACATACTGAATGAATAAAGAACTACATTAAGATGATATTGCTAGCTTTCCACTTTCCCCATCATAACAAGTATCGTGGCAAGGTCATATGAGTGGAAAATCAAGTTGTTATCATCCTATATGATTAAAAAAACAAATGTATGCTACATGCAACTTTTCAATCTGTTTCTTGCCTTTACAATCCTAAAATGAAATTAAGTTTAAAAGAACACAATGCAAAATCTCAATATCTGTCTCTTCTCACAATGGAGATTGTACCCAAGACATCAGAGTAAATACTGTTCTTCTAAATGTCTATGGAGATTCTCAGTCATCCAGGTCATGGTTGTCCCAAAGGTGCTTTTTCAAGAGGCAACTGGACTTTCAGGTTTTTCTTTGAAGAAGTTTTACTCCTCATCCAAGAAGCTTCTGAAGAGCTGAAGAAGCTTCTTGGATGAGAAGTGAAACATCTTCAAAGAAAAACAAGAAAGTCAGGTTGCCTCTTGAAAAAGCCCCTATGGAACTATTTATTTTCTATTTTCTGAAAAATCAAAACACTGGCCTTATAGCACTTTAGACCTTTCTGACATATCTGCCATTGTATATGCCTGTACAATTAGAATATATCACAGAATTATAAATATATATTATTTCCTGAATAATTATACCCTCTGGATAATGATTTACATACATTCATATGTGTAAGACAGTACTGAATTTTTGTTTTGCCTGAGAAGCAAAATGCCTCATTTGAAAAAAATATGGATCTATTACAGCCTATATCCATTGAGTAGTGACTACTGGCATTTCCCCAAATAATATAAAGATATGAAAACTGTACAGGCTGGCAGATTTTTCTTAGTGAAAAAAGAGGAAGAGAAAAAGTTTTCTGTTGATAATAACACACTCTTCATCTCAGGTCACATATAGATAACCATTGACTTAGAGTCTGCCCATTAGTCACAAGTTGTGATGGCTATAAATCAGGTCACTAATGTTACCAACTCAATTTTATGATTTTTTGGTTGTTGAGCAAAGCAATGGCTTGCTATAGGCTGATTTTGCCAAAAAATGGAAGTAAAAGCTGGTTTTGTGCAAAACATGGTCATGGAAACATGGGACGTTGAAAATGTCTGCAAATGCAGGCCAGCTACTCAGCATCTGAAATGTGGTCACATAATGGAAGGGCCCTGGAACTTCAAAACTGGTTGTAAGTACCCACAGTGTAGTCTGTCATAACTTCAAGTGGTTGGTGAGAGAACAGTTGTAAGTCGAGGACTACCTGTAGTAGAAAGCCATTGTAGTCCCTGGCTCCAATTAGAAGAGAATACATTCAGATGCATGTTCTTCTCCTGGCAAGTTCAAGTATGAGGATGCAGTCCATAGTAATAGAAAAGATGGAGCTCTAGATTGTGATAGCCATCTCTGTAAAAGAATTAATCTAAATTAGATTAATAAGAAATGTGTTAGAAGAATTAGTATACCTAGAGAAACAGAAAAACATTATAATAAATAACTTAGTGGGAAAGCCCCATTCTAAAATATAACCCTGAAGAAAGGGTTAGCATGCACTAAAATTTTGACAGTGACTACAGATAGATTAGAGAAGAAAGCAGAAAAGGATGCAGGTGTGGAATGATATAACTGAATTTATTATATTGTAGAATATCTTTGAAGTAAGCAAGCTGGGTTGGAAAAAAATCTGCTAAAAACTCAAAAGATTTTGTTTTCCATGTTTTCAACTTTACAAACTAAAATACATTTCATTCCTACAAAACCTTCTATTAGCGTAGAACAGTGGTTTCTTAACTCATATGCTATTTACCTCAACAATTCCATCATATTTTAAACTTTTCCTTTACCATTTCATTTTTCCTGTTGCAACAATTGTCTTGACTATTTTCCTGTTTTTTTGTCCTAAAGACAGAAAAACAACCAAATCAATTATATTCCATGGAAGCATGAACAGCAAATGGCACTAAGCTCATTGTTCTTCTACCCCTCCTACGGGGTATACTCATTCATTCTACTTAGGGCCATGCAGAAATTCAATGTTTGCAGCAAAGCTCAGAAGAACTTTTGAAGTAGATACAGATGATATCCAAAACTGTATTAACTTCGAACAAAAAGTAATTCGGTCAACTTTACTACAAAGTTAATGGTTTCTCTTTGACATACTCACCATGAAGAACTGTTTCTCTATGGTGATTCCCTGGAAAGCTAGGTATGATTACTGTAACATACAAATATGCTTAAGAGCCTTTTGTGGATCTTCCAAAAGCTTTTGCAACAGATGATTCAATGAGCTTAAATGTGCATAGCAAAAAAGATATATGAGGTAGGCAATAATCTATCAATGGAGTCATTTAGACAGAATATTAAATTAGGATATAATAGTACTAGAGCAGAAATATATGTGCTGAGAAGATCTGAATGATTTAGCTTGGATCTATATCTATCCATCCTCTCGTGTATTTTATCGTCTCATGTATTTTATCAAATGGAATATAGTTAATCTGTATTATTATTATTATACAATTGTATCACAGCGGCCAGTTGTTTCGCCGAATTTGGCATTGGTTACTAGTCGGGCCCCACCCAATAATAATAATAATAATAATAATAATTATTATTATTATTATTAAAATATATTTAGATGCCGCCCAATCCCGAAGGACTCTTACAAAAAATAAGAAAAAAAAAACATAATGAGAAAAGAAACAGTTTAAAAACAGCAACACCCTCATACATTCATTCTAATCGGGGCTGGACCTCAACAATGAGATCAACAGCCCCAGGCCTGCTGGAACAGCCAAGTTTTTACAGCTTCCCTGAAGGCCATGAGTATGGTCCGGATCTCCGGGGGTAGCTGGTTCCAGAGAATCGGAACAGCCACAGAGAAGGCTCTCCTCCGAGGGCCCGCCAGCCGACACTGTCTGGCTGACAGCATCTGAAGGAGGCCCAATCTGTGGGATCTTACTGGCCGCTGGGAGGTATGTGGCAGCAGGCGGTCTCGAAGGTACTCTGGCCCCAAGCCATGTAGGGCTTTAAAGGTGATAAACAACACCTTGAATTGAGTCCGGAGACCAATTGGTAGGACAGGAGGACAGGTGTAACGTGGGTGTACCTTGGCGCACCCAATATTGCCTCACCTTTCAGGAGGAAGCGGGTCACTCTAAACAGGGTGGCTGGGCGAGATTCCGCGGACGCAATAAGAGCGGAAAAATGCATAGATTTTGCCACCCGTATCACCACTAGATAAGTCCTAATAAAGGCTCTTAATAGTGATCGATCAGACTCAGAGTTACTAGCCCGGAGTTCCTCGGTAAACCAAGGTGCCCTCCTGGATCCACTGCTGCGGAGAGGCCTCAAAGACGCAATCTGATCCAATGCTCCAGCCGCCGTAATGTTCCAGGCAGTGGCCAAAGACTCGGCTGGATTGTGGACAAGGGAGTCAGGTATCTCTCCAAGCTCCCTCTGAAATCCTTTCGGGTCCATCAGGCGCCTGGGGCGGAACCACTTAAACGGCTCCACCTCCCTGCAATGGGGGAGTAGCGTCCTGAAGTCAAGCCTCAGCAAAGAGTGATCTGACCATGACAAGGGCAAGGTCTCTATTCTGCTTAACTCAAGATCACGTCTCCACTGCTCCGAGAGAAATACAAGGTCAAGCATGTGTCCCGCTCTATGAGTCGGACCATGAACTACCTGGATCAAGTCCACGGTTATCATGGAAGCCATGAACTCCTGTGCCCCATCTGAGTGTTCACCAAGAGACGGCAGATTAAAGTCCCCCAGTACTATTAGTCTGGGGAATTCCACCGCTAATCCGGTTACTGCCTCTAGCAGCACAGGCAGGACTGTCATGACGCAGCTGGGAGGCAGGTACGTCAACAGCAAGCCCAATTGAACCCTTAGGTCCAACTTCAAGAGGAGAGATTCACACCCCACTTAGGTCCAACTTCAAGAGGAGAGATTCACACCCCACTAACGACCTTCGGACAATAACTGCTACTCCCCCACCCCTTCCCTAATGTCTTGGTTAGTGGAGCACCTGAAACCCATCTGCACACATTTCTGAGAGGGGGACTCCTCCCTTTTGGCCCGGCCAGGTTTCGGTTATACATGCCAGGTCTGCCTCCACGTCTAATATTAAATCCCGGACGAGGGGGGCTTTGTTCACAACTGACCCGGCATTTAGCAACAACAACCTGAGACCAGGGCCCTGTACTCCTCTGCCACCAGGTCCTTGAGTTGAGCCTGAGGGGCCGGAACAAGCAATCGCTCTAATGTAGCGAGTCCTTCTTCCCCGGTAATGGTTAGCTCTACAGCTCCTGTCATATCTGCCCCTCCCAGTCATAACTGAAATGCTCCGACATCCCCCCCATCCCCGTAGACCCCCCCTCCCCCATGGCCCGCATTCTTCCCAGCAGGCCACATATTCCATTCACACCAGGACGGGAGGTGAATCTGGGCCCCCATCCACTTCTGCACTCAGTGGAGGGGACTCCAGGTCGCACTCCCGGTCCTACCATACTCACCAAACACTCTCTTCAGACACACCCCACAATAATTATTAAAATACAATAAATTAAATTAAAAGTGGGCACATTTTCTCTCACATTCATACACATACACCCAGCAAACCGGCAAAAAAATGCTGTTCCTAAATAGATGGCAATTAAAATAATTTAAGAACAGTAAAAAATTGAATGTCCCGAAAGGGAAAGAGTGGGGGAGAGGAGGAGGGGGAGGGAGGGGTGCTGAACTGAGATGGAGGCAGATCTGCAACCTGGGTGCCTAGCCAGTCCCCCCATTGTTATCAGCGAAGCCTGGCACTTGGGAGAAAGTAGCTTGAGAGGCAGCACTGAGGCTTCCGGCGCTCCAAACAGAGAAGGAAGGGCGAGGTGTCTCAAGGGGGGCTTCAGCGGTTCCGACGGTCTTGTCCCCAAAAAGTCCCTTAACTGCAGCAGGGGAACCTCCAAGCAGGGGGCATTATCAACCGCTTGAGGGAGAGCTCAGGTTGGTGTTTTCCGGGTCTCCAACTCCGGTACAGGGCTCTCCTCCACTGCCTCTCGCAGCCTGGCCCGAGACTGGGCCTTCGTCTGAGCCCCACGGGGAATGTGCTCAGCGCGAGTCCGAGGTGGTTGAGGCAGCCGGCGGCAGTTGGGGGGGCCGAGCTCCTCCTCCTCCGTGGGGGTAGTAAACATATGATCTGTTTATCTGTGATCAAATTCTAAATGGTTATTTATTTATTATTAACCAATAGCCCTTTCAAGTCAAAAGGAACCAATCCATTGTTACAATCAATCATTTGGAAAAAGTTGTGAAAATCAAATGATAATGTAATGTATCACTTCTTCCCATTTAATACACAGAATAGAAAAACATATCAATTTATCATCAACTAAAAACACATAATTAATCAAAAAAGCAACTGACACTACTAGCTATCATGATAACAACACATTCTAGCTCAGCAGTCCCCAATCTTTGTGGGTTGGCAGCCCAGAAAGGGGGGGGGAGGAACCAGGCCGCACAAGTGGCAGTTGTTGACGTGCACGCATGTGCGTCCGCCTGCCATTTGCGGTCCAGTTCTAAATAGGCCATATACTGGGCTGCAACGTGGGGGTGGCTAAATAGGCCATGCTCAGTACTGGACTGCAGCCTGGGGGTTGGGTATCTCTGCTCCAGACTATCCCTAATAAAAATCTAACCAAAGAATACAAGATGTTACAAAACAAAACCCAACTCTCCCACTCATTGGTTGTATCCATGCCTTACTAGCTCCTTTAGGCAGTGTGGGTGGTCTCTGCATGTGTCTAGATAGACTTGACAGATGATTAATACCTTTTGGGAGAGGTGGTGGTAACAGCTGCCTTGAAGATGTGCTTACTTCTGAAGTGGCCATTTCTAAATAAACCTTATTAGGCAATTTCTGCCCAGACTCTAATCTCCCTTTTCTGGGGATATTTCCGGGAAACTGGAAAGATGTCAACTGCAGACAACCCTAATTTTTTAAATCTAGGATTCAGTCAGGGCATTGGCTGGAAATTTAGGGAAGAAATCGGGAAGGGAGAAGCTAGGAGGAACTGGATGGAGGGAGTTCACCCATCCTGATCTTAGACATCAGTGGCATTCAAACATCTACAATGGACTACTGTAAGGATTGGGGGTGGCAAACATGATGGCTCCCTTCCTTTCTGAAGTTTTGGAGCTTTGAAGTTATGAACAGGTGAACCCATGACTGCTCCATTTTGGGACACCATAGGATTCGGCAAGCTCATTTTATTTAAACTGAAGGTAAAAACATTGGGAGAGGTTATCCACTAATTAAAGGTATATCAGTATGAGCCTTACTGGAGATGCAGAGAAGCCTTTCCTATTTTTGAGGGGTTGGATGGATCAAACAAGCTAAAACTGAATCCCAAAACAATGGAGGCACTGTTCATGTATGAACTATTTGACTCAGTTTCAATTTTAATATTGGTTCTGCACTTCCCCCAAGCAGCCAATCTGAGATTCAGAAGAAGTAATGGAGTAGGAACCCAATTTAACAATTCTAGTCTAGCTTCACCAAGAACTTTAAGCTCTTGAGTATGTCAATATGTATCTGTTAATTTATATAATGGGCAGAAAAGACAACCCAAATATATATCTTACTATGGTCCCAGAAAACAAGTAAGTGCCATCAAAGATGATCTATGCAGAATCAAGAGGGCAGCAGACCCAAACAATTTTAGATTACTGAATGTAATCTTTGAGTCAATAATTATTCCCAGTAAAGAATTATTTGCAGTTCTTTGCAAAATAAGAACAGACATCTGATTGAATAATTACTAATAAAATAATATTACTAGCTGTTCCAAATTGCTTTGGGTAGCATATAAATTTAATAAATAAATAATTCCAAATACCCATATATTCCATAATAGCAATAGCAATAAGACTTATATACTGCTTCATAGTGCTTTTACAGCCCTCTCTAAGCGGTTTACAAAGTCAGCATATTGCCGCCAACATTCTGGGTCCTCATTTTATCCACCTCAGAAGGATGGAAGGCTGAGTCAACCTGGAGCCGCTGAGATTTGAACTGCCAAATTGCAGCTAGCAGTCAGCTGAAGTAACTCTAACCACTGCACTACCTTGGCTCAGATCTAAATAACTTAAATCCAAGCACATTCTATCAAACCTCTGATTACGTTTGCCTGAAATTATTGTTCTTTTCTGCCAGATCAGAATAAGATGCTGCTCAAAATTGCTTCAAATCAAGATTGGGATAAGAAATTTTAACATTTATTTTAAGTATACATATTTGCCAGGAGTGGGATTCTACCGGTTCAGCCGAACCCTTAGCTCCGAAGATCAGCTGGGAGCGAACCGGTTCACTCCCACTAGCAAGTTGGCCCGCCAACCCTCCCCTGCGCTTTACCTACCTTTATCCTCTCAGCTGAGTCGCGCGGCAGAATGGATTGCCGTGCCTCAGCTCTTTTCCTTCCCAAGCAGTAATTTGGAAGATAAGTCTTCTCTAAACTGTACATGCATACTTTCAATATTCTCTTACTATAATTTTACAAT
The DNA here is from genome assembly GCF_051295495.1 of Thamnophis sirtalis. NCBI lineage: Eukaryota > Metazoa > Chordata > Lepidosauria > Squamata > Natricidae > Thamnophis > Thamnophis sirtalis. Next base: position 55,061,097 of record NW_028261387.1, read on the forward strand.
AAGGTAGTATTGAACTACATGACATGGGTTTCCTGGTCTAGTTTACCTTGAAAGACTGATACTCTGCAAGGAATTGAACAAAGAACCTAACTTTATTTTACAGGTGGTTTTTCAAACCACCTGTTCAAATTTGTGAAGTGCTGAATGAGTGGCACTATGATAGAAACTTAAAAGAGTTCTAGCTATTGCAAAGTCCCTGTAGACATGTGATTACTATCTCTGTGCTCTACACCTGGCTCGTGATTATGATGTTATAGCAACATGCAATCACATGGTCACCATTTGTGATTTTCTTTGCTGGCTTCTGACAAAGTCAATGGCAAAGCTAGTAAAAAGTGGTCTGGCAACCATGTGATAGCCTTAGTTAATAACCTGTGATGATTTGCTTAATAATGGCTCTCATGCTTTCTGAAGTTGTCATTTCTAGATGGTGAAGTCACATGACATCATGCTTTACAACTATGTTGTCATTGATGGCAATTCTAGTCCCAATTGCTGTTGTTAAACCAAGAGCTACTTGTATACTTGATTACTTCTTGAAGAGAACGATCTAATGTATATCCTGTTGAGTCTATTACTGATTATTTCTACAAAGTGAATTTAAAAAATAAAAAAATATTTATATAAGGACCTGATTTCTAATCTCTGGTCTACGTTCAGTATTTCACAAACCCTGAAGCAATACAAAGAAGAAAACTCAGATTTTTGACTATTGTAACACTAAAAATATGAAATATTGTAAAATAAATTGATTTAAATAAAAATAAAATAATACCAAATCTGATATTTAAACTATATGCAACTAGAAGAGATTTCTGAAATCTTGCTACCCTAGATTTTGCAATGTAAGAGGTCTATTGCATCCCTGATTTTTTTTTGGGGGGGGGGGGGAAGAGCTAGATTCATTAAAAAAATCAACAAACAAAATTATGTAGAATATATTTCTCCTTTACTGCTATCAGGGCCTTCTACCAATAATCAATATATTTCAGGAAATAATCTAAATTCAGATTAATAAGATTCATTAAACCAAATTTTAATATGATCACACAAGAATCCCAACAAGTATTTCTGGTTTCATATCTGAACTTTACATTTAGATCATTCAAAATAGTTAGCTCCTTTCTTTCTCCTTTCAAAGATGGGAGGAGTTTATCTCTTCTGAACATTCTATATTGCTCATGTAAGGGCTGCTGGCACTATCTGTGTGAGAATCTCCATAATAAACAAAGGCTCCGTAATGAAATCACAGTCTTAAAATTCAAGAAGTACTTCTTCATCTAGATTATAACAGTAAACTAAATAAAAGTAACCTAGAGAAACTGTTGCTGAACCATGCCTGAAATTTGTCTCTGTAACAGCACAACTAAATAAGTAACTCCAGAGATTTGGTATTTATAGGATTCTGAAGCAATCTAGAAGTTTCATTCTGTATGCCAATCACTGGGGCTGTTTTGCATGCTCCTTATTCCTCTTATTTGGCCCTTGAGCCAATGTTTCACCCTATGTAGCATAACAGCAACATAGCTTCTATAATGTACACCTAATTTATTACACGTTGTAAAAATTGTTAAGGCAGTTTAATACACACTCCCACATAAAATGCATTAAACACAATGGAATTTATTTCAGGATAGGACTGCATTACAAGGCCTTTACAGACTCAAATCATGAAATTCTTGATCCTCTAGAAAACTACTGGTAAAATAAACAGTTAAATTGAACTGTGGAAACTTGGCACAGCTCTTTTCTGTGTTCCTAATCATTTTGTTCTGTTGAGGAGTCCTCTGCTTCTGCCCCCTCATCCTCCTCTTCCATGGAGATATTCATAACTCATTATAGTCACAGCTATTGACAGTCACACCTAGCAACCATTTTCTGTACATCAAATAGTTATCTGTTTCAAGCTACATTATTTCAAAGCCAATTTAGCTTCTATTTAGTTTTATCATATGCCTGTTTGTTTTAAAATGCATTCCATTTCTTTTTTAAAGCTTATTATATAAACATACAATAGTGAGAAATTACATGTGACATTTTCATATATGAAAGCCAAAGGTTCTATGATCTAGAAGCATTCATATTCTAAAATAAAGTAGAAACCTGGCAACAGTAAACTGAGAACTGAGAAACTAAGAGCATAGATACTCCACTTCATTTCACCAAAAAACTAAGAAGTATAATCATTGTAAAGATTTTCTTTGATTTAGGATTACAATTAACTTGCCTAATTCATAACAGTGGCACTAGTATTAAATAGTGGAAATTAACAAGAATATCAGGAAGCAGCTTATGAAGTAGCCATCCAGGACCTTAAAAATGGTGCAGCCACGTGATTTTTTTAAAAGTTGCTTCATAGATAGCATAGATATAACACTTGTTGAACACAATGGTGCCCTTGGTCATCACAGTAATAAAGGTTTTATAGTAAAAGTGCATTATGGCCCCAGGGATATAGATGTTTCTAAACAGATTTGAAGACAACCTTCAAACCCTTCTCAAATTGTTATCATATTGTAAAGTTTCAGTCACCAAGCAAAAAATCATTAAATATCTAGCCTTAATCATATTAAAATAATTCAGTTCAGTTACATTTAAATGAAACTGTATTAATTTCATTGTCTTTGAATTGTCTTTATTTCAATTGTAACCACTTTTTAGAATATAGCTCCAGAGTGATTACTCAAAGGCACACAGATTCAATATGAAAAAAAAGTTGTACAGCTCTAAACTAGAAACTTCTAAGGCCATAGCGACAGGCTGAAAGGTCTGAATGACTTTACATTTGGCTTCAAATTTGAAGATTTACAAGATTTTAAAAGCAGTTTTTCTTAAATAATAAATCCTGTCAAGGGTATTCTAACAATGTGGTTTGAAGGAAGAATATTAGGTATCAGCAGATAAGTAGGCTGCATATTCATGTACTTTACCTCATCTGTTTTTGATGGCATTAAAGGCTAGCAAATCTTATTTTACAGAAGTGATGTGATGGCAGCTATCAGAAATTGTCTTCAAAACTCCATAGCCTGTTTGGGTACCTGATTCAAGATATTGCTGAAAAAGGAAGGAAAAAGGAAGTTACTTGGAATCTGGAACCAAAGAAATAGCATTTAAAGTAATTTTTACAATCTGCAAATTAGACCCAAATTTCAAATTAATTGATACTTTTATTTGTAAAGTCTTGAAAGCTTTTAAAAATCTATTTTTTTCCCAAAAGATCAAGGTTCTTTGAAATATGGCGCCACAATAGGAATGGGATTTGCAAACATTCTCAACTATTCTCCAGCTAATTTTAACTGTTGCAAAAGTGAATGTTGCAAGATGGATGTTTTGTATTGCCACTTTACCCATAGATCTTTCCTTAAGAGATCCCAAGTTAGTCAGCACTATCTGCTACATCCTGGAGGATAGCTATCAAATTATGGCAGTATTAGTAGAAAACTGCTGCAGTGCACAAGACATTCCTTTTTGAAAAAAGTCTTGTTGCATTTTGTAATATTTTCTTTGCTTTTAAGAGCCACAGTAGGAAATGGTGCAGGTAGTTCTCAACTTATGACCTTTAAAGCAGTGGTGAAATTCAATTTTTTTTACTACTGGTTCTGCGGGCATGGCAGGGGAAGGATACTGCAAAATCTCCATTCCCTCCCCATTCCAGAGAAGGATATTGCAAAATCTCCATTCCCACCCCACTCTGGGGCCAGCCAGAGGTGGTATTTGCCGGTTCTCCAAACTACTCAAAATTTCTGCTACTGGTTCTCCAGAACCTGTCACCCCTGCTTTAAAGACAGTTTAAAGTTACAACAGCCTTATGATCTGTACTCACATTTATGACCATCATGATCACCATGATCTTGTGATTGCAATTCAGAAGCTTGGCAGCAATTGAATTGCAATTGATTTAGAGCCATAGTGGTGCAGTGGTTAGAATGCGGCATTGCAGGCTAATTCCGCTTACTGCCAGGAATTCAATCCTCACTGGCTCAAGATTGACTCAGCCTTCTAAGGTTGGTAAAATGAGGACCCAGATTGTTGGGGGTAATATGCTGACTTGATAAACTGCTTATAGAAGTCTGTAAAGTACTATAAAGCGGTATATAAGTCTAAGTGCCATTGCTATAGATCTATGACTGGTTGCAGCATCCTGTGGCTTTATGATTCTGATTTGTAACAATTTCTTTTTACAATTTCAGGCAAAAAAAGACAGCAAAAAAGTCCACAGAGGAAGCTAGTTTAACAGTTGGGTAATTTGCTTAACAACCTCCTTAAAGATTGTTGTAAATAAGGCCTAACTCAACTAACTCAGGAGAAGTCCTGAAATTTCATTGATTTATTAAAAATGTTTAAATAATTATAATTATATATAAAAATATATTTTGGTTTTATTATCCATGCTTGCGAGTATCCTTATAAATTGCTTTAAATAGTAATTCAAAATTTGATGAAATATAAGCCTTACTCCTAATCACAGTTAGAGCTAATGCAGAATTAAAATCAACAATGGCGACCACAATTACGACTGCCCATTCAACTGTTTCTTTGTTTAGTTCACATCAAATGAAGGCTACTTCTTTTCCTTGCTCTTTTGGTCTTTGAATGCTTGGACAGAGCAACAGAGGGAAGGAGAAAACGATAGTTGGCATTTATCTGAACGTCGATTGTAATGATGGGAGTGGGAGGTACTACCATTGGGCTGTCGTCAATCCTGATTGGTCCATAGACAGAGAGAAAATGTTGCAGCCACGCCTCTATTCCTTCTGCCCAGTTCCTCGGGGTCATAGGGAGTAAAGTCCTGTAATAAAGGTCACAAGGATACCCCCTCCCTCACCGCTATTCTAAATAGGGTGGGAGGTAGCACCTCCCGCTCCCATCATTAGAATCAACGTTCAGGAAAATACCAATGATCGTTCTCAATGATGGGGAGCAGGAGGTGCTACCATCGGGACCTACCCAAGCTACGGTCCCTAGGGAGAGAGATAATTTATGATTCCATAGCAGCTGCGGGAGCCACTATCTGCTGCAACACTCTATGTCCAAAGGATGCTTCAGCCGACAAATAAGCGTCCATTTTGTAGTGTCGAATAAAGGAAGTAGGGGATGCCCAGGGGGCAGCCCTACAGATATCTTCAAATGGTGCTCTAGTCACCCATGCCTCCATGGGGGCCGCACTGCAGGTAGAATGAACAGTAATGCCCTGAGTAGGAACCTTGCATCTGACTTTGTAGGCCAAAGAAATAGCTTTCCACAGCCATCTGCCTATTGTGTTCGGGGTTACTCTAGCACCTTGAGTGGCTGGTTGGAAAGACACCAGCAATGCTTCCGACTTACGAAACGAGGCCGTTCGTCTGAGATAAAATCTCAGTGCCCTATGTACATCCAGCCTGTGGTAGAGACATTCCCTAGTGTGGTGGGGGGGGAGCTGGGCAAAAGTTGAGTAATACCTCCTGCGCCCTGTGAAAGGGAGTATTAACTTTGGGGAGGAAGGAAGGGTCTAGCTGTAATATTACCCTGTCCTGATGGAACATGCACAAGTTGTCACGACATGAGAGAGCCCCGAGCTCTGAGATACATCCACTTTCAGAGTCAAGAGCTGAAGAGAGACTGTGCATATGGGTTCAAAGGGTGGTTCTGTCATTGCCTGTAGGACCAAAGGCAAATCCCATGTAGGGAACCTGTGTATAACAGGAGGGACAAGATTGGCTGCCCCTTTCAAGAACATCTTGATTATAGGTAGGTGTGACAAAGGAACCTGACCCTCCCCCGGTAGAATGGTAGAAAGCAAAGCAATTTGTTGGCGAAAAGTATTGTGGGCAAGGCCCGTCTAAACCGTCTTGCAAAAAATCTAAAACCCGAGGTACATAGGCGTCCACTAGAACTATAGACGCTGCTTCGCACCACCTGACAAATGCCGACCACATGGCATCGTATATCCTGGTGGTCGATGGACATCTGGATGCCTCCAAGATGGAGATAACTCTATCAGAAACATCTGCCTTGCTTAAAATTCCCCTTTCAAGTGCCAGATGGTCAACTTGAGCCACTGGGGCTCCAGGTGTATCAAGACCCCCTGGCACAGATAGATCTCTTCCCTGGGAATCCTCAAAGGTGGGGACGCGGAGAGCTGGATTAGGTCCACATACCACGGTCTCCTGGGCCAGTCTGGTGCTAAAAGGATTATCTCCGCCCCCTCTGACACTACCTTCCTGATGGTCTCTGGAAGAAGGGGAAGGGGAGGGAAGGCATAGAGGAGGCCCAACGGCCACCTGCATTTGAGAGCTTTGATGTCATCGGCCCCACATGTCTGATATCTGCTGACAAATCATAGAAGCTGTGTATTTGCCGGGGTCGCAAAGAGGTCGATCACTGGCATCCCGAACCTGTGGCAGATGCGGTGAAAAAGATCTGGATGGAGTTGCCACTCCCCGTGGTCCACTGTAACTCGACTGAGCCAATCTTCCTGGTGATTGGCAGTCCCGGAAATTTGGCTCGCTATGATCGAGTCCACATGTGTTTTCACCCGCCAAATGAGTCTGTGCGCCTCTGTCCACAGAGCTATGGAATGAGTCCCTCCTTGCCGGTTCACATGAGCCTTTGTGGCAATGTTGGCGTGAACAGTAACACGTTCTTGTGTTGCAAGTCCTACTGGAAGTGAAATAAGGCCAGACGGTCCACCTTGAGCTCTAGATAGTTTATGTTGTGACATAGATCTGTGGCAGACCAGCGTCTCTGTGTCATCTTCGAGCCCATCAACACACCCCAGCCATAAAGACTTGCATCTGTAGTCACGGTTACCTTCGTCGACTCTCTGAACTGTGACCCACAGTTGAGTGCTGCAGAGAGCCACCACCGGAGCGACAGGCGGACCTGCGGAGACACTGGAATAGCCAAAGGTGAGTTGCTCAGCATCTCTCTTTCATATGGGATTAAGGTCCACTCCAATGTCCTGGCATGAAAGCGCGCCCAGGGGACTATTTGTATGCACGATATCATTATGCCTAAAAGACGTGGAAGGTCTACTATAGGGACCACTCGCTTGAAACGTATCCTCCGGACTAATTGTTGTAGTTTAGACTTGCCGTCCTGTGACAGGAAAACCACCCCTCCACTGGAGTCTATTACCGCTCCCAGATGTAATAATCTTGTGGTGGGTGTGAGGTGGCTTTTAGTAAAATTGACCAAGAACCACACCCGCTGAAGGGTGTCAATGGTGAAGTGAAGGTCCTCCACCACCTGATCATAAGAGTGAGCTTGTACTAGGACATCATCAAGGTAGTATTGGAGCCGTACTGGAATAGATCAAAGATAAGCTGCCACTGCTGCCAGAACCTTGGTGAATGATCTTGGGGCTGAGGCCAGCCCAAAGGGCAAGGTCTGATATTGATAATGTGACCCCTCCTAAGCGAACCTGAGGTACCTATGGTGGGAAGGCAATATCGGAATATGTAGATACGCTTCAGTAAGGTCTATAGAGGCCCTGAAATCGCCGTCTAATTCCTTGTAATATTGACCTCAATGAGGCCATTTTAAATATACGGTATACAATATACCTGTTCAAACATTTCAGATCTAGGATCACTCTCCACCCCCCACCCCCCAAGCTCTTCAGGACTATAAACAGATTTGAATAAAATCCCACCCTTGCTCTTCTAAAGGAACTAGCTCTATCGCTCAAATTTCTAGTAAGTGTTGAATTGCGAGCCTTGCAAGATCCCACACATTTTTCAAGGGCCCGCTGTCTGCGCTGCTCATCCCGCAGCGTGGCCCTGGATGGTTATTGCTCTGCACATGCCTTGGTGGCCTTAGGCCCGGTAGCAGCCCTGGGGGGGGGGGGTTTCCTCCGTTACCTGATGTTCAGAAGGCTTCTTTGACCTGGTTGCCATTGTTGTTATTTAAATATGCTGCGCGCCACTGCACACCCCATTATTTTACTCTGTGCAAGGTTGCTCTCCTTCCCACTCTGCAGATAAGTACAGCCATCAATTCCAGGTGGCTGGCAAAGATCGACCTCTATTTTGAAGCCTAGTGGCCAAAACAAAATGGCCTCCGCTCCTTAAAAGGCTCTCAAAATGGCCACCTGATTCAATTAATGGCCTCCTACTTCGCTAGAAATGGTGGGAGACCTCACACTTGAATTATTAAGCCTCTGGGGTGATCCCTGTCAAGAAGCCAGCTAAGCCGGCAAGAGTGCGATGCCAGGCAGCCAGTGAGCTGCATAGAGGTGAAGTAGTGGCTGGCTGGCTCGTTGAAAGGGAAGGAGAAGAAATCGCATCAGAAAAGGTACTTTTAAAAGGAGCTATTTTTCCCGATATATGGGGCTACAGCCGCGCAAGCCCCTCTAATTGGGAAGCCAGCCGTCCTCTTACCTCTAGACTCTCACGTGAAGTCCCAGGCTGCCGGATTTAAGCCGAATGGCAATCCGTGATAGGCAGTGATGCCCGGTGCCCCCTTCGCTCGGAGCTACAGCTGTATTAATTTGTAAACTCAATTTAGAATAAGCCAATTTAATCAAATTATTTTGATTTTTAAAGGTAAATTTCGTAATTCCTACATTAGCCAAGAAACTAACAGCCTAATCGGACCATAGACTGAGAGGAACTTGGCAGAAGGAGTAGAGGTGTGGCTGCAACATTTTCTCTCAGTCTATGGACCAATCAGGAATGACGATAGCCTGATGATAGCACCTCCCGTTCCTCATCATTGAGAATCTAGGAAATCCTGTGGATCATCAACTTGTCCTGCCAAGTTTTAGATCAGTGAAGATGCTAATTCTTGAGTAGACTTGCAAGCGTTTCCAAAAAAATTGAAAAGAAGATGCAAAAAGTTTTATTTTTATTCTGAAAAGTTAACCAAGCTGATTTTAACAATCTTTACATGTTAAATTACTTCAGAACAATAAACACTTTTTTGTATAATTGATTTGTTCATAAAGTAATCAAGTCTGCTATATTAAATTTATAGTTTATGTTTGATTCTTAAAGTTAAATTCAGTTCGAGAATAATTTTGCCACAAAATATAAGAAGTTGTAATTTTCACAGATTATAAAAATATAGAAATAAACAGTCATCCACCCTATTTATAGGCCTTTCAGTCCTTTGAACTCTAGTAAAGCTCACAGGAACATATTCACCTCTCTATGAAATTAAACAACAAAACCTATGAGCAAAGTAAGCAGAGAATTCATTTCTCATGAAAATGGCAATGTATCCGGGAGGGGGGGAAATGACATTTTTTTTGCTGCTTAATTTTAATATAGGTCTGTTCATAATCCTATGTAAAAAAAAAATGTGCTGCACATATACATAGATAATGCAGCATCCTATGAAATTTTGTACAGTCATAGATGCAACAATTTCAAATTGCAATAAACTGATTTTTGAAAGCTATGTTTTTGAATCAATACCTTGGAGATATAGCACTAGACAAAAGTAACTTGAGCATAAAGAACTAATTCTTTGGATCCCAGCCAAAGTATACTAGTCTGATTTATATCTAAATTAATTGAGCTATGTGGGTTTTTGTTGTAGCTCCCCCCAATAATGAGTATTTTGCAATCCATCTATCTACAATATCAACAGCATTTTAGACAGTTACCCTTTGCCAAATAAAATAATTAAAAAGATTCCTGTTTTAGAACACAAATTTTACTTCAAGGCAGAAAAGGATAACTTATGGCCATGCCTATCCCCGGTTTAATGAAAGAGGGGGGGGGGGGGAAGCATGATACATCACGTGACACAGCGAGTTTGACAGCCCTGATATATACATATACATACATACATACATACATACATACATACATACATACATACATGTTATATTTGTGCTGATAAATAAATAAAGGGAGACTAGTATAGATCTATTTCAAGCTATTTAGCTCTCATCAGCTAGCCATACCCTTGTTGGGAATCGAACCTGTGCTCTATTGCCTCTTAGGCAGATGTGTTAACCATTGAGCTACAGGGCTCGACTCCTTATCAGCCAGGCCAGGGTGAAAGGTATATATTTAAAGTCACAACCCCTGGTATGCCCAAATATGGGAGGAAGATCACACTTCCATTCTCTGTCCTTCGGCTCGTATATATATTCATTCCAATATCATGACTAAATAAGAAAATCCCAAATAATTTAAGCAATATTTCAATTTAATATTATATTAATCTAATGCCTATCTGAGGCAGAAGCAAATAACTACTACTGTAATTTATATGCTTGTTTCTTAATTCAAATGTAAAAGATGAATGTCGCCTGACACTTTTCTCATATATATATATATATATATATATATATATATATATATATATATATATATATATATATATATATATATATATATATATATATGTTCATCTATAAATGCACTGCAAGATCAATTTTTAACATATACATGAGGAGTATCAAGAAAAGTTTGCAGTCAATAGCCATAAACAAACGACAGAAGGAAGAAATCCAGCCTCTTTAATTTCTAAAGGCCATGAAGAATAGTTAGCTGCTAACAGAATGGAAAATAAAGTCTCCCAAAGTAAGGAACCTGCCTACTTCTTTGGAGAATATGGGAATTCAACACCACCATGTATGACAAAAGCAGTCACAGACTGAGGCAGGAGATATGTAACAGTGACAGACATACAAATTGACCGAATCTGCATGTTTGGGTCAACAGTGACAACTTTCTATTCCATACCAATGTTTTTCTTTAAAAAAAAAAACAGTATTTTTTCCTATGTGTATTCTAAATTAAGGAATGTATTCTATAAAATCTTTATTTTCTACTAGATTATTGCTCATTCAGAGTACTAACTCTGGAGCTGCCCACCATCTTGGCTTTATGACTGTACACTAATCATTATTAATCTGGATGTTCTAATGTGATTCAAATATATAATTTCAATGAGAATATTTACATCTGGAGAATAATTTACTGATCCCTCCAGCTAATGAAAGTAGAGTATTGAAGAAGAAAGTAACATTATAAATACAAATAGATAAAAGATGAACAAAAATTTTACATTACGAGAAAGCAAAATTTGGTAACAAAAATACCCCAAAATAACTTTAATTCTGGCTATAACTTAGAGCTTCATAGATTATTTAATTTATATTTATGCATTATGTTCAGTCTATAGAGAAAAGACAAATAACTGAGTCTCCAATTTGGCCTTGGGCATTATGCTCCGGAACTATGAGTAAATATAATTCAGGATTTTGCAACGTGGTAATAGATGATGATGATACAGCAAAATGGCTACCCAGAAAGCTACATTGTATCATTTCTCTTCTTCAAGCAATTCTGAAATACAAAAATCTTCTAAAAATGTGCTTTTGTAAAGGTGCAGTAAAATGTTTAATTTAAAAATAAAATTAAAAAGCCTACTTGTGGGTATGGGGTAGAGGAAGCCACAATCCTCTATTGTCTGTCTTCCTTGCAGAAATTTAAGCTTCATATTTGCTACTGTAGGAAATATTTCCTTCCAACTATGAATGCAAATATTGAGGGAATTGTGGAAGAAAATGGTAGGCAGAGTTACCACACCCAAATCAATACAAATGGCTACCTGATACAAGACGAGAAAATGCAAAATATATTTTAGGTCTGTATTCTGGTTGGAACAGGGTGAGGGAAATTAAAGGGAGTTATCAAGTTTACAATCAAATACTATTTCATAAACTATTATTTTTTTTAAAAAAATATAGAAAATCCAGGAGAGAAAAATACCTCAAGAAAATGATTCTGCTCCCAGCAACAGCAAGTATCTTCCGGATACAAATTGAAGACTGTTTTTGTACGAGACAGAAATTAATAGCAATCATATCACCGGCTCTGAATATATTTCGCCAGCAACAAAATGGACAGGAGTCATCATTAAACTATATTTAATCAATAGTTTAAACTATATATCCTGCTGTTAGCATGAGTGAAAGAAATACGTGCTGATACCAAAACATTTCTGATTAAGAAAACAAGTTTTGTTATGATTTTAAAGATAGGTTCCCTCCCTCCCTAAAACTCATTTTTGTTAATATTATTTAGCTTGTTAAAGAAATAGTAGATTCAAACTTAGATGCGTCACAATCAATCACTAGAAAAAATGTAGTTAAGAATTGGGTCCATCTGGCTGCCAAAATGGTGCCAATAAAAAAAATAAAAATAGCAGTAGCTAGGGACACACATTATGTTTATTGCATGGCCTTGGTAAATTACATCTACACTATGTAATCCTAATGTAAAACACCAATCCCATTTTATAAGGAAGCCCTTGCATTTCAGAAAAGACTTCATGGTTGTTATTAAAAAAAAAAACAAGCAGAAGTCTCAACATTGCTGTGACGCACATCTTATTATGCCCACTTTGCGGATGACAAAGAAAAGCAGAAACTGGCAAATTAGCCCAAGGTCACAAGGTACTAATGCCAAATCATCTAGCTTCAGGGCAGCATCAGAAATCTCAAAACCACCTGCAAACAAGTTATATACAAGCCTGTGGTTCACTTTTATTGCTAACCTGAGACATAAGAGATGAACTGTCAAATCTTTCCACAACAGTAGAGCAAAAACAACTCACCATAGCTTCACTTTTCATATGTTAAAGTATCTTTATGTGAGCAATTACTTATTAAAGCAGCAATGATTAAGAACTGTATTCATATTTATAAAAACAAATTGACATATACGTACATAAACAGTCTCAACCTTTAATGCCTGGGTGAGAAAATGCACTTATTTGGGGGGATCAAGAAAACGCATGTACTATTAATCTTTCTCTTGTACAAATCCAACCCACTCTAAAAATATTTAAGGTATGCCATTACAGAGTATCATGTGACAAGAAAAAGCAAATGAAAACCCCCGTACCAATATACAATCCCTAGTGGCTGTATCTAAAAAACGCAAGCTATGTTTGTTTAGATGGCGTCGGTCAAAATGAAAGTAACCCAACTTTTTTCAAACCTACTCACTTTTTTTTTGCTCGTGACAGAAGAAGCAAAATCTCAGCCTGAGTGTATCCCATCACAGATGGACCTCTGGTTGCCCTCCTCTGCAGAATTAGCACCGCAGGATGCAAGACTGCCTCTGGAGGAGACAGCTTTGCAGAGCAAGGAGTCTCAGTGGGGAGAAGGAGAAACGAAGGTGGTACGCTTCCAATGGAAGAATTTCAAATTAGGCATAACACTTGACAACGGAGAAGATATAATAAAAATGAAGTTATGTTTGAGAGAGTATCAGAGGAGGTAGATATCTGTCACATCTATCTGTCTTCTCCTTTCACGTATCATGCCCATTTCCAGATACGGCTTTCTGGTTATTTTTCCTTTCTTCTGAATAGCAGACTATGTTCGTTCATTCTTCCTGGGATTATTAAAGCCTGCAAGCAATAAAATCTTGAAACAATACTTGAGAAGATAGGAATACTTTAGAAGAATCAAGATGGCGAATCAAAGTGTTATCTGATCTGGTTCAAAAGCCAAAAAACTACTGCTGAACAACTGGCTATATTTGACTCTCTCAATGCCAGTGAGTCACCCACACAGATTCTTATATTATTGTTAAATCCTTCAGTTTACTGGAACATTTCATGAGAATGTACCACAGGAAATAATCCCTCATGCTCTGTGATAATGCTTATTGCTTAGAATTTCATTGAAATTCCAAAAGAAAAAGAAGGTAAAACAGACTTCATTCTCCACAATAATTTTATATCTGGAATTGGCTTTGGGATAGGTCAGAAGGGAAAACAAAGTTGATCAGAAATGTTAAAGAAACACATCTATTTAGATACGTATGTATCATAAATGAAAGATTTCCAGCACCCCTACCTGAACTAGTTTATAGTTCACAACTGCCCAACTATCCTACCATCTTAGAACTCACAACGATCTCATTTAAAAGTAAAATAAAACAACCAGAAAGTAAACTTTGTATTTCTTACCACTATATTCATCCAGCACTGACTTTCGATTCACAGTGTTGTAACCTAAGACACAGTTTTGTTCTAAGCTCTGTCCAGCGTTTTACAGATTCTCCTCTAACAAGCAATCTCTCTCTATCCTCAAGAGAGTTTATAACAGAAGAAAACTGCTTGGTTTAGTCAAGAGTTTTTTCACACAAAGGCAAAGATAGACACCCACCAAAGTCTCTTTTTGTTATCTCTCCTGAAGGCTATAATAATGTCACGTCATCGTGGCTTGTCTCACAGCAGCCGGAAATATGCCTGTCACTGATGCAACTCGAGTCACAGAATATTTGTTTTTCCTTCTGCGTCACTTGCACCAGTAATAAACTAAAGTAACCTACAATAGACAAGCTCCTGCTTTTTGCTTTTCTCTTTAAAACACTAGCTCTGAGAATACAGACACATTCCAAAGTGCTTGCTGTAAAGGAGAGGAGTGGGTGGGGAATAAAAGCAAATAGCTAACATTTTAAGTCACAAACTGTTCAGAACCCCTTTTAAAGCAATTGGAATGGAACATTTAGATTTGATATTCTGGCTCTAACCAATCTCAGACAGCATTTCACCTGCCACTGCTTCTCCCTCCAATAGAAATTAGTGTTTAGAATGAAAGCCCTCCCCAGCCAATCATGTGCAAGCTCAGGCACTCAGTTAATGATGCAGCAGTACAGGGAAGACTATCACATGTGAGCTGGAAGGCTGCCAACATGGAGACACGCAGAGAGAAAGGTAAACAACTTTCCGACGCCAAAATGATGACATTTAATTCTTAAATGCAATCTTCCCTTCTTAACTCACCCTCTGTCAGCTGGTCTGGGGCTTCACAATGTACCTGTCCCCTCTCCACCCCCAACCCCCCAACCAATGCTTTCTAAACCTAACAACATGCCAAGCAAAGATCCCTGCGTCATCATTTGTCTATTTGCCACTTTCCTAACTCTGCAGATACAGATTCTCAGCTTTAAAGATCCAGGGTGTCTTGATAAACCTCTCTGCCAACTTCTTGATTTAATAAGGAAATTGGGGAAGGGGATATTAGATGGCATCCTCTGCAAAACTACTGTTCTATTTCCTTTCTCATTTCTTGACTCTGCATTATAGCTAGCTATGCATTGACATTTTATAACGTGTGCCTTCATTCCATTGGTCTGATGCAGGACACAGAAACAACATTTAGCCATAGGAAAATAATACTGGATGAAAAGTTTTAGGAATGGCAGGGCAGAAAGATACCTCTAGCCACATACATACAAAGTGAGACACTCAGTTCAACTCCCCCCCCAGCTCCGATAAAAAAATACGTACGTATTAAATAGAGGAACCATGAGATCTGTTCATCTACACCTGTGCAGTCCTCAACCCTCTGTTCGCTCTGCCGCAGCACAGAATATTCCAGAATTTTCCTCCCATTAACCCTTCCTATATCTGCCCCCCCACCTTTGCGGGATTAATTGCGTCGCATCTTTCCGGTACCATCAGTGGACAAAATTCACTGATCTTCAACAAGTTCCCAAATAATGTCTCTTTAAAGAAAAAAAAACATGCTGGATTGAAAAGGAACCATGCTTCCCAATGTTGTTATTACTTCTCTTGCATGATCTCTCTCTCTGTGTCTCTTGCTGCAGTAGGCTGTTGCTAGTAGACCTATCGACAGAGCTGGCTCTCCTTCTCTCCCTCTGAGCTGTGTGACGCAGCTCAAAATTCTCCAGGCTGCTCCTTGTGTTTTAACAGCAGAACTGCAGCTTTCCCCTAGAGAGCCGATGCCAGCAGTACCAGGGCCGGACAAACCAAGACAGAAAGTCACTCCCTAGCTAAGCACCCAAGTTATTTATATCTCCCTGTTCTCTCCTCACCTTGGCTTCTCTGCTTCTTTTCCACTCTTCCCTCACGTTTGCATCATCAGCTTCTCGTGGCTCCACCACTGCTGCACTTGCTCAGTTAACTCTTTTAGGAGTGGCAGGAACCACTCTGGGGCAGCAGAACTGGAAACACAGTTGTTTGTTTTCAAGTGTGTGCAGAAGATCTGACCGAAAGAAATACAACAGTTTCCAAACAGCCATGCACTATCTGAATTAACCCCTTTAAAGGACAGAGAACACTCATCAGTTCCAAGAAAAGAGTTTGCTTTCCTCCAGGACTAGGCACACTCTCCAGTAAGTGCTTCACATTTTTGTTATATGAATGAGTACAGGTAGTCCTCAACTTACAACCACAATTGAATCCCAAAATTTCTGTTTTTACATGAAACAGTTGTTAAAAGTGTTTTGCCCCATTTTATGACCTTTCTTGCCACAGTTGTAAAGTGAATCACTGTAGTTGTTAAGTTACTACCATTAACTTAGTACTGTTGTTAAATGAATGTGGCTTTCTTATTGATTTTGCTTATCAGAAGGTTACAAAAGGTGTTCAAATGATCTTGGGCCACTGCAACGATCGTAAATATCAGCCAGTTGCCAAATGTCTGAATTATGGTCATGTGACCATGGGGATGCTACAACGGTTGTAAGTGTGAAAAATGGCCGTAAGTCACTTTTTTCAGTGCGGTTGCAACTTTGAATGGTCACTAACGAATGGTTGTAAGTCAAGGACTACCCATAGTTATGAATGTCAAGCCTGCCACTTTCCATTAAAAGACGTGGCAATGAGGAACAGGATAAAATATCTTGGTACAGATCAGATTCGGATGCATATAATCTGAAGGTCCAAGTCACCAACAGTGGTATGGCTCAAGTGTTTGCTTCTTCTTTTCCAGCTGATTCTTTGAGCTCTTCAGGGCTAGGCAGCAGCAGAGGGGTTCCCTCCAAAATATTCCTAAGGGTGTGGGCGACGTTCCCTGAATCCCAGGCAACAAATTAATCCCTTCTCTACCACTGGGAAGTATGCTGGGAGGTTAAAGGCTTGCTCCAACAGTGAAAGAATATAATTGGAAACATTAAGGAAAGGAAGAAAATGATCAGTTTGACAAAAGAACATAATTCAAAAATGGAAGGAAGCTTCCCTTAAAGCAAGAAACCATAGATGAACGAAAAATCTGGAGTGATCACCCTACACAGAAATATGCCAGCCTTAATTCTTGCACTGGAAGGCAATTCCTCATCCCCTTCTTTACTGAGCTATTTTAAAATCCTTCAAGCCTGATAGTGACATCTGTTATGCACAGATGCATACAAAAACAACTGCAAGTTTTCACATACAGTACTAAGCAATGCACCAAGATACTGAGCTTAGAATGTACAGGCATGAAAAGCAAAGGACAGGCACTGAAGGGAGAAACAGGCCAAGGCACAAATGAATCTCCCAAGAACTCTCAAAGAACTTATTTGTAGCAGCATTTCTTCAGCCATTTCCTTTATTCATGCTCCAGAGTTTCAGTCAATCATCTTTAACTGAAATTCGAATGAAGCAAGTGTTTATCCCTGCTGTGATGTCTAAATGGATCCAAATGGACTCCCATTTGATTTGCTGGCCAAAATGTATTTTACAAAGCAATGAAACTGCAAATTATCAGTGAGTCAGCAAAACAGCAGAAAAGCAACTATTTTAATTCTATGGAAAAAAAAAAACTAGATTGGATCCCAAATCCTTTAATGAATAGAACTTTAAGAGGATAATCTCAGAAAAAGTAGCTTTTCCAAAAAATCAGAATTTCCTGGAATTGCCATCTGATGGCTAGTACACATTAGAAGATGTTTCATCAAAACAAGAATAAAATAAAAATTAAAAAGTCTGCCTTGCCTTCACATGCCTGATGAGTACAAACTGTTCCTAAAAGTGCAACATGACCATATGTTTCTTAATTTATAATTAGAAAGCAACCTGTAATGGACAAATTATAGAGTAAAAAACACAATGGTGTTCCCTTGAGCTAAAACAAGACAAATTGCTAACAACAATATTGGTGAACAATGTTTCCAAAAAGAAGACTGTACCATAATGATTACAGCCAGCCATGAGAGGTACATGTGCACCAAAAATGTGCATCGGTTTGTTGCTAAACCTAGAACCACATATGTCTCTAACATTATACCATTTCCACTGACTTGCTAGTTCAAAATTAAATTAGTAATGTGAGCCAGACATAGTTTATTACTGTTTGTCTCAGAAAGACTGAGAAATGGCAATGCAGACAGTTACAACAATCACAGTTTTGTTTTATCTTCCCGAACAGAAACAGTTGGGTACATTTTAAAAAGCAGTATCTTTCATACCCCCCTCCCCTTTAATGAAACAGAATATTTATTTTTCTCTCCAGAATGGAAACAAAAGCATGAAAAACAGCCATTGTCTAATATCCAAAGTGTCAACATTAGAGAAGGACGCCATTATTGAACTTAAAATGGGAAGTAAATTACTGCTGCTTTTAAAAAAGTCATCAAGGATGTACTGAAAATGTGAAAGCTGCACCCTTAAGAAATGGAAAATCTATCATCTTCCCACTACTTGACCAGCACTGAAGTTATCATAGTGAAACTCATTCAATCATGGAAATCAGAAGCTTAAAAAGTATAGAGAGCATATAACAGGCAGAAGCCTTCTTACCTATTAAATATGAGTAGATCAAGAATACATGCCACTGAAACTTGACTCTATGCAAAGAACAAAACTAGAATTACCAGAGGGGCAGTATAATTACCAATCACAATAGAAAGAACAGCACACTGCTACAGAGCTTTCTGCCACACATCTTCTTTGAAACTAGGTATAGGAAACTCCCGTTCTTCAATCTATGCACAACATAATTGTTTCACGGCATCTGGCTCTCTCAATGAAACATGAGATAATGATCTAAAGGCCATATTTATGCATAACAATTCTTCCACCAGTAGCACCACCACTTATTATAATTCCTTCAAAAGGTAGTCTAGGGATACAACAATACTAATTATTGTTTTACTTTAGAGAGACAAAAATAGCTTTAACTATAATTTATATAACCTCTGCAAATTCCTTGTAGTTTCAGAAGATGACAATGACAAATCATTTCAAAGCCCCTATTTACCCTATAGCTCAAGATCAAACAACACCAAAGTATATGCAGCACCAAACAAGTTCTTTCCTGGGAATAACTAAGGTGTAGTTATTGATGTAGGCAAAAAACCCTTTACCTCAACCTCTTAGCACGGAAGTCATTTCTAAATATAGTACATATATAAGTATGCAAACCCAGAAAGCGATTCTATACTCAAATGGTAAAGTTTCAATATTAAAAATGTTCTACTGTACTTGCAAAGAATGTGTAACTTTAATTCTTCATTTCATTCAGGAGTTCAATTAAATTTGTAAATTTTGATCTGTAAACCAGATTTGGTTTAGAATACAGAAAGATTACCCCCCCCCCCCACCTCCCAGTAAGTGTGTGAGCTGCTGTGATGGCTAGGATTCTGATCTAAAACTAGAGATACTCAGATTCAAAGTCCATATTGAATTACAGAAGCTCCTCAAATAACTTTTTAGTTTTCCAAAACCTCCTAAAATAAAATAATGGTTATAATAAAGAAGGAAAAAAGTCCTGTTGAATGATCTATGTAATAACTATAAAAAGTTATAAAATGCAGTGCTTTGACAATAGAGAGTAGAATGTTGCCTTAGTGAGACTTAGGTTTCAAAAAAATTGAATTTATTTTTAACAGTAAATTTGAAGCATTCTTAAAGCTTGCTATCTACTACTTAAAATTTATATGTTAAAGTCATCAAGGAATATAAAGATAATTTTTCAGTAAATAGACAATAAGTTTTATACTGCATAGCTGCAAAAATTCTTGCAAACTAATTTTAGGAAGTACAAGAAATTGCACATCAGCAACAAACAGCAATAAAACTCAAGAGTGGAACTTAACAGCAGGCTTAAAATACAGAACACAAAGTCCTAGTAATGCTGAGACAATGCAGGATCGTAAACCTTATAAGAAACAATTATGCAATCACATTCAAGAAATTAATTGTGGGTTTCAGAATTGTCCTTTGGCACCAAGAGATGCTGCTGTCCTTAATTTAATTTTATATGTAAATTATATTCAATTGATAAATATCTTGTGTTATAGCTGTGACAGCATCAGCAATGGGAACTATTTTAGGAAACTGTACAGAACAGGGATTTAATATTGAGTATCCCTACCCACTCTACAGGTGAGTAAATATCAAGAAGCTGCAAGTAGAGGAAAAAAAGACAAGCTTCTGAACAGGAGAGATCAGTATTGCTGAAGGTATTTCCATAAAGATTTGCTAAGAATAAAGAACACAGGGGCCTCCTACTATGGAAGTTCACTTGACAACATAAGTGGAGGTAGTGGGGTTTGCACTGGTGGCACAGAAATAGCCATTCTCTGTTTGGCACCCTGTACTTCATGAGTCATGGAAGAAACGCATGAGGAAAAAGGCTCTAGAGGCAAGCACATATTGTATGCTAGCAACGTAAAGAAATGCAAGGTGATTGTGTTGCTATTAACAATCTGAAGATTATGTATAATTTATTCTTATAGTTTCCAGTTTGGTAAGGTATAGTACAAACACAAGTATGCATTTATTCAGATTTCAATTTGAATGTGGCGTTTCAGGCTTATTTCCCACTAAACATGGTCAGTTTTTTCCTCCAGCACAGAAAGACAATTGCAAAAAACAAGAATTCAGAAAAAAACACAACATGCATATCCCTTTTTAAACTTTTCATTGTGGGAGGAATTGATAATTCCTCAAAATTGTCATATAGACATCCAACTATCTCTACAACACACAGAAGGAACTCTGTTTTGAAATCCATTTTCTAATAGAAATGAAAGAGAAGTTAATCTATCATCAATTATTCATTTCAAGTAAACAAATATTCTCACATTTAAAATAGTGAATATAGCATATAAAGGCACTGGGAAATTGTCATAAATTAATCTTTTTTTTAAAAAAATCAGGTACAATTATAGAAAATAATGTCACTCAAAATTTGAGCATAATCATTCGCCTAGTACAATTTGCACATCCCTAGATTAAAATGTTGAACTATCATAAACACAAAGATACATTTAGAATCACAAAATAATCATTTTAATACCATCTGAATTAAAAGATGGAACAGCACAGAATAGATTTGATAGTAAACTGTGAGTTCTGATAACTTTGTCAGCAGCTTCAGAATCTATTATAATAAAACTTAAAATATCAAGACCCCTCAACTTCCCCTTTTTAAAGAATCCTTT
This sequence comes from Thamnophis sirtalis, assembly GCF_051295495.1. Classification (NCBI taxonomy): domain Eukaryota; kingdom Metazoa; phylum Chordata; class Lepidosauria; order Squamata; family Natricidae; genus Thamnophis; species Thamnophis sirtalis. The sequence goes on from NW_028261387.1 coordinate 55,082,228, forward strand.
TTGAGAAGCATCAAGCAAATGAAGCTTACTTAACAATACTGGTTCTTGCAATGTAAAAAACCAAAATGTTACTTACGTTTTTAAAGGAGTCAACACTCATAAAACTCAATACTATTCCTTAATGGAAATAGATACCATGACTGTTCACTCTTCTTTCTCCTTCTCCTTTCCATTACTTACATGGGAAACCATGGGTCAATTGTCTTTTGCAAAATAAGTAAGAATATAAATAGTTCTTAGCTACCTAATTGGAACATCGAGATTTTTTGCTTTATATAGATGAAAACATCAATAAATCACAACCAAGATATTATGGAAATAAGAACGTATCAGAGTTTGTTACACTCAACTCAACTTTCCAATACAAATATATGGTGAGATTCTTTAATATTCTGTTATTTAAAAGTGACATGAAAAGTTTTTAAAAAGGGAGAGAAAGAAAAGTTCAAAGGAAACAGGAAGTTGCTACTGCAGCAGACAGAGTTAAGAGTTATGTAATTTTTTTACTGGGACATGGATAGGACAGCACATCGCTTGCTGATTAACTAAAAATAGAATAATCCCAATTACAGCCACACTTCAACTTTTTCCTAGGTTTCATGTTTCATGAGCTCACAGAGAACTCATGAATGGAGAGGGTGGGAAGAAAGAGACAGAAGACCAAACAGCAAGAGACCATTTTATTTTTCTTCTAATTTAGAGAACATATATATTAACAAAATCTTCTTTTTACTCTAATTTTATGGGCTGTTGTATTTCACATCTTAATAGGCTAAATTCCAGATTATTTCCTTTAAGATCCATTTTTTTTAATGTGAACATAAAATGTAGTAGATAAAGAACTGAAAATCTGCTGTTTGATCAGTTTTACATTAATCACTTAAAGAATGCAAAGAAAACAATAATTTGCCAAAGGCCACTTTAAAGATTAACAGGCTTTGAGAACTATTTCCAGATGTGGTCAGTGTATAAAACAGGTTTGAATACCACACATTTACAAATAAAAAAATAGAAAACAAACAATGGTTGTCTTTATTCAGTACAATGGAGATTTGGCTAAACATCTTTCAGCGCTTGTTTTATATACTTACTTCTTTTTTCCTACATACATGAAATAAATCCATATAATCTTTTCCTAAGAAGAAAGGTTGAATGAAATAAAATAAAAGGCATGCTCTGTCATAATAATCATGGCTTTCATTTTAAGGTTTAAAATGAAGCATGAATATTCAACCGATCATGCTTGCAGCTTTAGTTTTGAAGAACTGGCATCCTTCATATCCATATTTATAGAATAACACGTATGCAAAATAAAGAAAAATGACTGAGGACAAATATATCTACACACATATCTACACACATACATACTGTATCAATCATAATTAATCTTACAGATTCATATTATATGATCAAATTATTAACACCTATCAATAAACATCAGGGAAAAAAATTAACCCATTATATCATTTTATTACTGAACATGAAAGAATAATTGGGTCATTTCTGTAAAAGCTGACACGGCACTATATGGGAAATATATTCCAGAGCAAATTTATATAGTTATTAAAGGAAAAAATGACAATGAAATGGCTATAAATATTATCACAGAATGATGACAGCAAAGCTGATAGAGAACATATTAGATCTACTATCAAAAACTATTCTCTGGTGATCAAGAAAGCAAAGAAATAGAAGTGGGCATCCCAAGTAATTGAAAGTTAAAACTTACCACTTAGCTCCTCTTCCATAATTTAAGAACAGCTCTCACCTACCATGTTTCCAAGCAACAGGATTCCCATCATTTTTGTCTGAGCCCTAATCATCTATGATGATCCACTATGTAGACTAGAGACTAGACTAGGAAATCATTCCACAGGAAGATTAAAGCTATTTTTAAAATTGAAATTAGCCTTAGTAATACAATCTTGCAAGATTGATTGGGTTATACATTATTTCCTCCCTTTCTTATCCTTCAGTGAAACAGAGAGGTCTCTCTGCCAGAGCTACTTCAAACCATTTCATTTCTCAGGTCTTAACAAATTAAGCCCCTTTTGCCTAGGTTCTTACATACAGTATTCCATCAAGATAGTTTCCCATACTCTGTACAATGCACCAAATATTCAGAGGCAGCTGTAAATTAGCAATTCCAGTCACTCCAGCAATAAATCGTTTGTCAGCATTGCATTTCAGTCAGACCATTATTTGCCCAATACAGGTAATAGAAGTTTACAACAGTAAGAAGGAAGGGATATGGCCTAATCACATTGTGAATATGCATCAGTACATTTCCTTTTCCTACACAGATCCCAACTGAGTTCTGGCTAGATCAATATAAACCATATAAACCTTCGGGCTAAGCTATATCTAACCCACCTACTACTGACTAAGCTACTACTGTGCCATAAAAAAATGACCAGAAATCTGCAAATATGTTGCATTACTTCATACTTGGAGGATGTATTTTTCACTTAACTCTTTATACTTTAAATTATATATTGATTTTTTCTAGTTTAAAATAGTTTTCACATGACATCAAATGTGTAGCAGAGACCTGTCAATGAGTTTCTTAGAAAAGTTGGTTCAGTATTACTAAATAATTCAAATAACAGAGATACAGCTCCCACTTTCTTCAGATCTGGAAAGCCCTTAAAACCTGGTTCTGTCCCTAGGCTGGGTGTGATTGCTATGAAATTCATCTTTCATCAAGAAGAATCCACTGTTACCTTGTAGGCAAAAGGAGACTTCCCAATTAGAACCAGGAGATAAACATATGCAGAACTGATGAAATATGAAACTATGGGTGTCAATGATTCTGTGGCGCATGGAAGGAAATGTCTTGGGTCAGGCTGCATGGCTCCCTGCGCTACTCAATGTACTTATAAATGACTTGGATGAAGAAAATGCAGTTAGCACATCTGCAGATGGCTCAAGAAAGAGCTGGCAGCAAAAACCTTAACATGTTGGAACAACAGACAGAATGGATAGCAACCAGTGAGATGAATTTCATGTCAAGTCCTACATTTGTAAAGAAAGAATCAAAAGCATGAGGAGGGATGCTTAAATAAGGGCTAGATGGTCATCCATTAGGAATACTGTAGTACAGGTAGTCCTTGACTTGCAACCATTCATTTAGTGACTGTTTAAAGTTACAACAGCATTGAAAAAGTAACTTATCACAATTTTTCGCAAGTACAAAAAATGCACCATCCCCATGATCACATGATCAAAATTCAGATGCTTGTAGTGTCCTGGGATCATGTGATCATCTTTTGCAACCTTCTGACAAGCAAAGTCAATGGGGAAGCCAAATTCACTTAATAATGATGTTGATAATTTAAAAACTGTAGAGATTCACTTAACAACTTTGGCAAGTAAAATGGGGCAAAATTCAGTTAACAACTGTTTTGCTTAACAACAGAAATTTTGGGATCAATAGTGGTCATAAGTCGAGGACTATGTGTATGGATTTCTGTCCTGAGCACACAGCTGAAGTAGATGATCTTCATATCACTTCCAGATCTTACACTGCCAGTGTTTGCTATACTGAAGGTCATTTTATAATCATATACAATTTGTAACTATCTTTAAAAAAAATCTACCTTTAGCCTTTTAGGTTAACTATTTAGAGACATACCAAGATCCAATGTTTAGTTGCTAAGATTTATATCCTATCTTAATCTCTCATTTCCCTAACTCCTTTTCTTTTATTAATATTTACTTAATATTCTTTTGTTCAACATCTGCAATGAAATCCTACTAATGCTATTCTTGTCTACCCTCTCAGAAGGGAACATATTACAGCATGATACTTATTCAGAATCTAATGGACAAAGAAAACAATATTTATGTCAGGCTAAAACTTTCTCAGATCACCAATTAAAACAGCTGTCTTTTTGTCTTTCAGCTTAATTTGAATGATATTTGGTGTACTGGTCTCCATTCCATTGTGTAAAGTTCAATGCAGACTTCTACAACTGGTGAATTCTGTTAGGTAAATTTCAGCTTGTTATCCTACAACTAAAGTCTGGGGGTGGGGGTGGGACTCAGATACAGAGGCAAGGACACATTAGCGGATGTTGAGACGTGAGGTACTGAGCTTTGTACATCCATGTCCTGAGTTAACCCAAAGTCCTAGTTTCCATAGGTAACCGTAGCAACCTGAATTCTCATAGCATGGGGCCTGTTTAGCTGATTACCGCAGAGAGGGCCTAAAATCATATCCTTAGTCATCTTTAGTGTTTCAAACATGTGTATGAATGTCCTCTCCTTGTTTCATTAAATTGAGTAATTAAAATACAAAATAAATTGAAAAAAGGGTAGTGCTTAAGATTACCAATGAAGATACTATAATAATATGAATTCTAAGCAATATAACTGGTTACTTGGCAACCAGAAAGAGGTATATTAGGAAAAAAAATGAATTACAATTATAGAAGTGGTTATTCTCGCAGCCTTTAGAGAAGGCTTTTGAAAAAGAGCTTTCTTAGTGATCTGATCTAGGAAAATAAGCAGAAATTATGTTTACAAAACAAGCATTTGCTATTTCCAGTTAAATACTTTGGTTTTATTACCTGTTAGCCACACAGGGAAAGCACATGGAGAACCCTCCAATTTGAGGCCTGTTTTATCCTTTTTGTTGTTTATTTTCTTCTGTTAAGAACAAGCCAGACAACAGTCCTATGATAATAGCTACTCATTTTTAAAGATAGCAAAGGCAAATCTATATAGAGATGCCTCTACAATATCAATACCCTAGTCTTCAATGGTGGATTGCCAATCTTTTTACTACCCGTTCGGGAGTGCTCACGCGCGCCGCTTCTTCACATGCACAGAAATGTCCGGGCAGGTGGGTGGAGTCTCCCGCCGCCGCTACTACTGGTTCGCCCGATCCGGGCAGAACTGGGAGCAAACCACCTCTGCTACTCTTTAAAAAACACTTGTATATCACTTGTGCAGATATGTACACAGATATTTTTATATTGCTACAAAACGCTCAAATGTACAATATGGCCTTTCTGTTTAAAAGCTGTTTGTATCTGGAAATTTTCTATAAACATTATCTAACTTCCTCCACTCAGTAAGTTCCATTTTCTTCTGAAACATCCAACTAACCATACACTTGGAAACTGCTATAAATGGGAACTGCACCAGTTACCGAAGAGCCCTATCTAACCAAAAAACCTTGCTGGTAAATCCATGAGGGAAATGTTGAATTGACTAAATTAGATCCCTGGTAGAAACTTGCCCAATGCTGAAGTGTTACCTCCTTTCTACAGGTAAATATTTCAGCTCTTCTGTAGTGTATTTGCCAACAACTCTATCTTGTTCACTAACAGATCCAAAAATAATAAAATCTCTAATACTGTAACTTATTCCAAGTTTTCTTTTCTCTTTTCAGCATATTCCATTGGTTCCTTTATTGTACTTTTCCTAAGTCTAGCCAAAGAACCACTCAATTCTTTATAGTCTTTATTCAAAACATTGTAATTGCTTACTTATCCTTTCTTCTCTGACTTCCACTGTCAAACTTGTAATTTGGTACAGGTTTGATTGGGGTTCACTTAACATTGAAGTACTTTTCCTGGGATTCTTACTATTCTATTGGGGGGGGGGGGTAATCCCTTTACATAGCACAGTCCTTCACTTCTGTTCATGACTCATTTCAATCCTTTATTTGCTTACTACTCAAAGCACCTAGTGAATATGAAGACCCATGCATACATTAGTAAAACTGTCACTGATAACGCCTTTAATATCTTTTCTGGTGGGATGATATCCTATAATAAGTAACTATGTAGTAGTTAGGCCAAGAATGTAAGGTTCAAACAGCTAAATATTTATTTGGATACAACATTTGGATACATTTAAAGCACACCTGAACAGAGAAAGCAACCTGTCTATTTTTGGCATCGGTTATGAATGCTATGGTCCCTTTGACCATAGCAAATTGAATGAAATATCTAAAACAACTCCTGTGAAATAATGAATGATGCAAAGTATCAAAACAGTGGGAGAAAAACAAGATTTGTATCAATTTTATATAATTCTCGTTCATATTCATCATTTAAATTTTATTCATTAAAGCATAGAACCTAAAAATTATATAAAGAGAAATAAGCATTTTTTCTTCCTAAGAAACAGCAAAAAAATAATGTATAGCTTAGGAGTAGAAGCCATTATTGCCCAATATAAGTGATACATTCCATTTTTCCTATCCTTCACTTTTGGCCTGGTCTTTTGCAGGCAGTACTGATGCAGAAAGTAGAGTAATTAGACTCCTTACAAGACTACAAAATTTCCCCCTTGGAGCTGACACACAGCTATGGAACATCACGTAGAAAGCAGCAGTATAAATATAGTTAAACATGAGGGGGAATCAAATTGATTCCAAAAGTGAAACAATCAGTTTCCAATATTTCATGAAAAATTCACATTCTAATCAAACACACAGCGTTTCAATTATTTGTTTTTTATACTGTACCTTTGGCTTTATTTGATATAAACAAAATAGGTTAGAGTGGAACAGAAGAAACTGACCAGGCAAGCATTTACCTTGTCTCAAGGAATTAGTTGCAAGAAAGCCCCCTTCCCCATTATAAAGAATCATTATGGTGAGGAAATCCTATCACATTTAAATGATCTAAATATTTGAAAATGGAAGTATTCATTTACTATAGCTTTTCTGCTTTTTATATGTATTACAGAGATTTTTTTTTAAATTTTCAATTGATTCTATCATAAAACAGACAATGTATTTGTTGAGCATCATGAGACCATTTAAATACTCACAGTAATGTGTACATAGCACTAAAAGCCTCATTTACCCAGGCTTTTGGTAACAAAATGAGATCCCTCACTTGATTGCACTTCTATTTTTGAGAGATGGGTGGCACATAAGTTGAATAAATTATTATTATTTAGGAAATAAGGAAATAAGTCAGAGTTCTTAATAAAACCATATTATTTTATATTAAAAAGTCAATCATATTGAAAGCAAGAATACAATTGGAGCTCGAAGCATAAATCATAATAAAAATATGTACAAAACAAAATTTTAAAATGCTTTGTTCTGGACCTGTAATAAAATACTGTCTTTTAAAAGATTCCCCCAGAATGCTATTGCTGTGCTTGGAATGTTTTAAGTACTACAGTCACAGAAAACAATTGGAACTCAGAACTGTTGTTCCAATGATTTATTCCTTAAGGTCATAATGTTTGCCAGGGGCAGGGGATTATTGCTTTTTATTGTTTTTATATTGGGTTTTATCTTTAAAAGCAACACAGAATCAATGAGAGTGGGCAGCCATATAAATTTTCATTTGAGAGCAGGAGAAGAGGTAGAAGTTGAAGTCTTTTCGAAGAGGAATCCAAGAAATCCAATCTAGAACTAAAGAGAAATTTCCTGGCTGTAGGAGCAATTAATTAGTGGAACAACTTGCCTCCAGAAGTTGTGGAGGTTTCTAAGAAGATTGGACAGCCATTTGTCCAAAATGTTATAGGGGCTCCAACTTGAACAATGGGATAGACTAGATACTTCAAGATACTCTCCAATTCTGTTATACAGGTAGACAGATGTGATGGGATCATTGGTCCATCAAAATAATAGAAAATTTCTCCAAGCATTTTTCAAACATTAAATAAATCTTATGGGAAACTGTGCAATACATCTCTGCTCTTAACCACTGGAAAAAATATTTTAATCTAAACGGGTGATACTTTTTACAACAAAAAATCAGTGTTTTCCATTTCTTTCCCAAATTGTTGAACCAAACTAATCTTTTAAAAATTATTTTTGCTAGTATATCTGACTCCGAAGCATTAAAAATATCAAATTTAACTGTAGTTTTCCTATGAAGATATTTTTCAAAACATTAATAAGTTCCTTAGTCTATTTTTCTATAGGAATTTATGATACTTGATGTTGCCAAGAAATTGGGGTAACAGATTCTTTTTGTAAACATTCTGCCAGGTTTAGGCCCAGCAAAAGTATTTGTTTAGTTCTCTGCTATATCTTTTTGTTGCTGGCTGTAAAAAGAAAATAATGTAGGGGGGAGAATTGCTGTTGCTTTTTAATATCATGTCAACAGTGCTTAAGAATAAGCAGATAATATGCAAACTTGTCAAAGACAGGCCAATATAATTTTTTCCATTTTGAATGCATTCTTAATATCAACAAGTTTTAAGAGCATGCATTGACACACCAAAGTTTAATAAATTAAGTTTTCCAAACCCACATGTATCAGTACTCTTTTCATAACTCTAGGAACATTAGCAAGCTTTGTATGAAACACAACAATTCATATGTTGATACTCTCAATCATCCACCCAAAGGTATCTATCATTAAATAAATATTCATATCTTTGTCTGACCTGCCTGCAAAATAATGAACCGGACAAAATCCACCTACAAATCTACCCATCCCATTCTATCAATCTCAATAGCAATAGGGGGCTGATTGGCACATGCTGTTGTACAGATTAGGTTGGAGAATGGTTAGGAGAACAAAAAGGGCAGCAAATTAATTGTCCAATTGAAATTCAATCAGAATATTCAAAATAGAGCCACTTGAAACTTGTTTCATGTTTTGAACATTCAAAACAGCCATTAGCAGATTGGAATGCTTTCCACATCTCTAATATGTACATTGATAGTATCATTTGCTTTTTGCTACGAGATATAGCAGCATCTTTAATCACAGTTAATCACAGAAAATTTATTTACATTTGCAGTATGAGATAGATTTAGTACATTCTTTTAAAAGCAATGCATCCATTTCATGTTAGGATAATATGGGGGTCTATTAAAAACAAAACTCTTTAACAATTGACTCAAAAACTGGATCCTTTTATATTGAGATACCTTTTCCATATCCAAAATTCTTGAAGCTTAATAAAACCCAAAGAAAACCCAATATTGTTTGTAAAAACAAGGAGGCTGAACCAAGACTACCTAACCATTACTAAGCACATTCACTATAACGGAATGCCAGCACAGATTATGTTTTCAGGGCAGGAGGTGGAATAAGTCCTAAAAAGGGCATGGCTATCTTGCAGATCCAATTTCATCATAATTATGTAGAAGCCTATGCAACTTTAAGACAGCTAAAATGCAGTGTTAGTAATTATAGGAAACAAACATAAATTTACTGGGACTGGAAAAAAAATTAAAACATATATCTTGATCACAGATTTAATATTACTTAGATATGGATTACTTCCACAGCACTTATTTTAAAATAACACACTGCATAAGTATTTTTTTAAAGTAAGTTTGAGAAATACAGCTCACTGCAACCATAAACATGAAAATTATATAGTGACATAGTGGCTTGCTAATTCTGTAATTTCATTTTTTCCAGAGGTTTTAGTCATCCTCATAATTAACAGAACGCTTAGCAAATAATTCGTCCCCAAAGCAAAAAAAATAAAATGTGCCAATTAGAAACACATCTTATTCTTCTGGTTATTGGAAGGATTGGTTCCTTTTGCAAAGTTAGTGGCCTATTCCTTGAAATGCAGAATCGCAATTAAAATTAAAATGTCATTTTTATTTTTGGTAGAAGTGTGAAATTTCTAAAGCATCCTGCTCCATCGCCCCAACCATTGATATTCACAATATTTCAATCTGTGTGGCTTATGCCCTATATATTGTACATATAAATATTTCCGCCACTGCAAATACACATTGCTTATAGTTTTCTGTATCCCGGAAGTTGAGATGATTATATATATTATATATATATATATATAATATTATATTATATATATTATATATATAATAAATTGATTCGTCAAAGTTAAAACAAATATTATGCGGTCTACCTCTTTTATCAGGGGCTAATCTTCCTGAATAGAGTTTATTATTAAAAGAACAGACGCAGGATCCAGCACTGCGGATCTTGTAATCTCCAACTCTAAGGTTATGTACCAGCACGGCCCCCGATTTCCTATTCCTGTTTTATCTAAACAAGGGCTTTTATTACAGTGCAGCTTTACAACCGCTTCTCTCTTTTTTTCCAATATGGTCCTCTATAACTTCAACTATCACGAGGAAAAAGCCAAAAAAAAAAAAAAAGGCTGCACCTTCGGCTGCGGGATGGCTCAGAAGCATCGGCTGAATTTAGGATCTGGGCGGCGCTTAATGCCTCTTGAACCGGTTTGCACATTTGCATCATCGGCGCAGCCTCTCATCGCCTCGGCAACTGCAGGAGCGAGCGGTACAGAACAGAACATTTCCCTCCCCCGAAGAGCTCGGCGTTCTTTTCTCCACCTCTCTCCGCCTCCCCCCCCGCATTTGGGCGAGTTCGAGCTGTTCTTCTTCCGACCGGCTCCACCACGTGGCTGCACATCTTAACTGGGCCGCGCACTCGTGACAGCTTGCCAAAACGAAAACAAGGCAAAATAATCCCAATCGCTCTGCGGACAGCTACGTTACTCCCGACGCATTCCAAGCCCAGGAGCAGGAAGCGATCGATTAGAGGGGAGCAGAAACTATCGCTTTTGCTCGTCATGGGCAAAGAACCCAAATCAGACTCTCTTGTAATTATTTTTCTCTCTCTTCGACAATCAAAACAAAGACAGGCAGAAGCCTCCAATCTTTATGGGAGAGATTCAAAAATAACCAGATCCCACGCTAATCATTCGATTGCTGATCTTACCTTCCTAGCAGCGTTCATTTGCATCCCATCTTTAACTACCTATATTTCCTCTCTTCTTCTGACGCACTTCAGTTTCTCGGACTGCCATTCCTACGCAGTTCGTCCCGCTGTATTGCGTTTCAAATTACAGATACTGTTTTCCAGTGTGATGGTCAAACTCCTCCTTTGTAATTCTGTGGCACTGGCGTATTGCATGAACAGCGCCGGTGGTCACTCCTTCAAATGACACACAAAAATATTTTTGTTTACTTTCCTTTGCCGTGTCTTTTAACTGGCACCCTTTCTCAACCTCAGAAGGCCGGCTGCGTAAGCTGGTGGAAATCGAGAACACCTTTTCTGTATACCCGCCTACTACTAACTGCATTCGTTTTCCCCTCACCCGTCCTCTCTAAGCATGTCCAGACGTGGAGACACCTCTCCAGCAAAAGTACAGTCCGACCCTTAAAAAGCACAAGAACTTCCTGCCTCCCACCATTCTCTACGTTTATTTCGAGAATGAACAAGTGAGTCTTGAAGAGGCCTCTCAGCTTTGCTATTGGCTCTGCCTGATATACCTCCGCATTTTTATTGGCTGAAGGGAAAAGGAGGAAAGAAGAACATGCTGCCATTTGTTTGCATGCTTGTAAGTACGACGTTTTATACTCCACGCAGCTTCTGGAATATTTTGCAGATATAAGAAACAAAAATCGTTTATCCCCAAGTCGCCCTACACTGTTCAGTTTCTCACTCAGTTCATCACACGGTGCTTCGAGTGATTTGTTTGGCTTTTGTTCCAGATATTTTAATTGTGACTCATTACAATTTAAGGGTAAGACGTTACTAAGATGCTTTTAGATACATTCAAGACTTGAAGTTAGGAGTTGAGTGTTAAATTATGCGGGTTTAGGTTTATACATACATACACAACCCAAACTGGCATATTACAGAGAGCTTTGGTATTAGACTAAAGCTAAACCCTTTTCTCTGACATCTAGTTTTCCATAAACATTCTCAATATTTATTATTTAGCGGAGTGGCATTTAGTTCTATACGGTGCCTGCCATCCAAGCAATAAAACCATGAGATGATGTAATGGTTCAGTGAGAAAATATAGATGGGATTTTAGCTTTAGCACTGCTGGAAAATCTTGTGCTGATGTCAGTGGGTTTGGACATTTTGAAAGATTTGCAGGGGAAATCAGTTGCAATTTAGGGATGTTTTGAAGTACAATATAAATAATATAATTTCTTACCTAGGACTAAAAATAAAGCAGATTTGCCCGGGAATGTTTTCTGGCTGTATTTTCAAACTCACATGATAAAAACTGAAAGTTTCCTCAAGCCTTGATTCTTTGTGAGGGAGTGCACTTTCTGATGCTTTTCTGCCTGTGACACTTCCCTCACAGACAGGGTTGGAAACAGTTAAAGGTAGTCCTTGATTAATGACCACGTTAGTGACCACTGGCAACTTCATTGCTCAGCAGCACAGTTGCTAAGTGAAAAATCCCATCACCCTAATGGGTGTATAATCTCCCCCTTTGGTTATTAAGGTGAGTATCATCTGCCTGTGATTTATGATTTTACTTCCATCTTCTCTATCAACTCTATGTTGCAAGTCCTTCTGAAGCTCACAAATGGTGATCACATGACCATGGCATGATGCAATGGTTGTAAATGTGAGGATTGGATGCAAATCTATTCTTGACTACTAGACCTGATGATGCTACCTAGTTTGGGTAATGAAATGTCTGCAAGTAAACAACCAAACTCAGAGAGCATCGAGGACTACTCCAAGCTATTTGTTATACCTTCAAACAACTGCTAAATGAGGCAGTTCATAAGCAAGAACTATAAATGAAGGTCTGGCCATCCTTTCTCAATTTTTAAAAAACCATTAAGGTATTCATATATTTCTTTTGTTTTAAAGCACAAAGGCAATTATATATGGGTTTCCCATCCTCAAAGGAACAACTCTTCATGTAGCTGAGAGAAAGAGAGAGATTGGCCCAAGTCATTTGTACTAAAGCAGCACCAGAAATTGTAGAGCATTTTTAGACATTTTGTTCCCAACTAAAAATGGATTTGTCAATATTATGCAAAGTTCTCTAAATCACTGTAGAAAGAAATACTTAAGGCTGCTGATGTGCGTTCTCTTTCATTATGTTTTTTTTGTTTCTGGGACTTGAAGATAGCAAAGCACACACCTGTACTGCAGGGAGATAAAAGAGAAATGCTGAAGGCTTGCATAGGGTGTGGGTGTCATTGGAAAGGACATTGAGACGGAGAACTGAAAAAGCAACCAGCTGTGCATGGAGGAGGTGAAACTAAAACAATTTGGTGAAGCAAGCATTGGGGCTCTGAAACTACCAGCTAGTAAAAAGTAGCAAGTTTTACATCTTCACAAGTCTTGCAAACATGAGGGCCACCTACAGCCAGTCAACAAATAATTGTTTTTTCCCTCCTATAAAACCAATAAAGATTGAATGATAGAGAAGCAACTCAGTAAAAGAGAACAATTTCCAGACTACTTCAGCATCAAACAGGACTACTAATATATATAAGCTGGAGAGTGGGTGATAATATAAAGCTAAGAATAAAGTAAAAAGACATTAACCTATTAAAAGAGAGAGCTGGGGGGGAGGGTTGGATAAAAAAATTGATGCCGTAAATTTGATAACGTAAATTGGCAATTTATGTTGTTACAACTAAAATCTATGGACTTTGGTGAGAGATTTATTGACATGATAAAGGCAATATACCATAAAAATGGTAAAGATTAGATTAGATTAGATTACTTTATTTGTATGCCGCCCTTTTCCCTGAGGGGACTCAGGGCGGCTCACAATTCAAGGGGAGGGAAGGACAAACAAGTTACAAACATGAAGACAATACATCGTTAAAAAGCGCAACAGTCATACTATTCGAGTGGGGTTGAAGTCTTTAGTCCCAGGCCTGTCGGGACAGCCAGGTTTTAAGGGCTATGCGGAAGGTCTGGAGGGTGGTGAGGGTACGAATCTCCACGGGGAGTTCGTTCCAAAGGGTCGGAGCAGCCACCGAGAAGGCTCTCCTCCGGGTAGTTGCCAGTCGACATTGGCCGGCTGATGGGTGATGGTAAATGGAGATATGACAGAATTTTAATATTTAAAAAAGGTACAAGACAAAGATGTCCACTATCTCCTTTACTACTTATGTTGACATAAGTGCTAGATAGAAATATTAGACAAGATACTGAAATTAAAGGTATGGAAATAAAAAAGGAACTGTAGAAATTACAGGCATTTATAGACAATTTGATCTTTATCTTGGAAGACCCACAAGAAAATGAACTTAAACTAATTAGGAAAATAGAAGAATATGGTGAAGTTGCGAGGCTGAAAATAAATAAAAAACCAAAATAATAGTTTAAAATGTTGCAGACTCACAGAAAAAAGAACTAACGATGAAAATAGGTATACAGATAGTCAAGAAAGTTAAATATTTAGGAATTCAACTAATGGCAAGGTGTGTAATGAATCAAGAAGATAATTATTATAAATTGGCGCAACAAATTAAAATGAATTTGGAGAAGTGAAAAAAAATCTACAAACTATCATTAATGGGAAGAGTAGCTACTATAAAAATGAATATCCTGCCAAGATTACTATATTTCAAACAATACCAATAAAACTGGAAAGATATTTTGAAGAATTCAATAAAACAATATTAAAATATACTTCGCATGGGGAAAAAGCAAGGATAAACTTCAAAATGTTGCAAGATTCTAAAAATAAAAATAGAGGTGGTTTGGGGGTAGTAGATTGGGAATTGTATTATCAGGCTTCGATATTTGGGTGAAAGAATGGTTTGACTTGAGGAACAAAAGACTATTGACCTTGGAGGGACATGGTCTTGAACTAAGTTGGCATCAGAGATGGGTTGCTCCTGATTCGGCCTGGGTCGGTAGTGGTGGCAGTGGGAGGCTCCGCCCACACATCCGCAGAAGCATTATGTGCACATGTGAGCAAACCAGCAGTAAACCAGTTAGGAACCCACCACTGGTTGGCATGCTTTTTTATGATATAGAAAAAGCAAAATACATACCATAGCAATTTCCAAAGACACTATGTTAGGAACGCATTATTACTAATATGGGAGAAAATTAAAGAACAACATTATTTGAAAATACTGATCCAGCTTTCCACAATGGAGGCACTGATTTATCCAAATGTTGTTGATAAAGAGAATGTTACCAGATATATAGATATTTTAAATGAAAATGGGGAACTGAAAACTAAACAGGAACTGAGTGATCAAGGGATTGAGATAACATGGTGGTCATATTTTCAGATACAATCTAGATACAAGAAGGATATTAAAATGTATGGTTTAAATAAAGAACAGAACTAGATCAGATATTAACAGGGACAGATGAAAAATTAATAAAGAAAATATATAGCTATTTGTTAAGTATTAAGATGAAAGATGAATAAGTAAAAGAGACAATGATAGTATGGGCTAAAATGTTGGCTATTCTATTGCGTTAGATCAATGGCAGAAATTATGGGATAGAAATGATAAATTAACCATGTCTAGTGCATACAAAGAAAATCTTTATAAAATGTTTTATAGATGGCATTTTCCGACCTCAAGGTTAGCAAAGGTGTTTAAGGATAAATCTTCAAAATGTCATCAGATACCTGGTTCATACTATCATATGTGGTGAACATGTCAAAAAGAGAAAAAATATTGGACAAAAATACACACATGGCTTGAAAAAATGATAACACGTAGATTTGAAACCAGAGACCTTTTTGTTGGGCATTTTACCAGAGAAGTATAAGGGAATGTATTTGATTTTACATGTATTGACTGCGGTGAGAATAGGATTTGTAGAACGATGGAAAAGTGAAGAGATCCCAACAGATGAAGATGTGATTAGAAAAATATTAGAATGTGTCGAAATGTAGAAGCTAACACTTACAATTAAGGAAAAGAAAGACACTGAATATTTTTTTACTTGGGACTTATTTTATCAATGGCTAGCTGACAAACACAGGAGCTAGAAGCAGGGAAATATATGAAAGGATCAGTGATATAAGGAAGATACGTTAACTTGGTTAAACAAATAGTATGATTATTAATGTTGATATAATTGATATTAATGCAATGAATATTGTTGTAAACATTGTGATTATTATTTCCTAAAATGCTTTGTACCCAGACAACACACTGTTCAATTGACATTGAAATTTTTGTACGCCATAAAATAAAAACATTACAAAAAAAAAAAGAGAGAGAGAGAGAGAGAGAGAGGGAAAAAGCCTTAGGGAAAGAACTGTAGTAATAGTCATGAATGAAAATGACTACATGTGTCTCAGGATAATATTGCAGGATCCAATCTGGGTCAGTCACTGGGACCAGAGGTTTTATTTTCCAAGCTTTTGGACTAGTGCTGGAGCCCATCTTCAGGGAACTTCATTCTAGCAGTGTGTGCGCTGTTTTGCGTGTGATATTTATAATCCCTGTTGTATGTAGCTTTTAAGATGTTGATTGGGATATATTGATGACTGACTTTTAAGTCATTGGTTGTCATTAAGAGTGGTTAAATGCAGCACTGCAGGCTACTTCAGCTGACTGCAGTTCTGCAGTTCGGCTGTTCAAATCTCACCGACTCAAAGGTTGACTCAGCCTTCCATCCTTCCGAGGTGGGTAAAATGAGGACCCGGATTGTTGTTGGGGGCAATATGCTGACTCTGTAAAACTGCTTAGAGAGGGCTGAAAGCCCTATGAAGCGGTATATAAGTCTAACTGCTATTGCTACTGCTATTTGATTGTGCTTCCAGCCCTCACCTTCTATGAACTTGGTGGTAAATTAGCACTCCTGTTGGCTGATAAGGGGCCTGTTTTCAGACTTCAATCACTTCCATGACTGTTTTTGTGCTTACTCATCCTACTATCTTAATAGTTACAAAATTGAATTGTTGCAGTGTGAGGCCATCAGTGAGTTTGGGTCTTCTCATATGACAGGTCATTTGGATTCTTGCAGTCTAGTCTGTTGGTTAGCTTCCTTCCCGTCTGTCCTACTTAGTCACAGGGGCAATCCATGCAGGGGATTGAGTAGATTACATTGGATTTATCTCCCACCAATTTTGCAGCCTCTAAATTTGTTGGATGAGCATAAAAACAGCCAGGGATGTATTAAAGCCTGGGAAACAGGCCCCTTTTCAGTCAACAGGTTTGCTGATTTACCACTACCCATCAAGCTCTAGATTAATTTTATAAGTTGCCCCTACAATTGAAAAGCATCAAGTTTGGGGAAAGGTGCTCTTACCTAACATAGATGATATTACAGTTTTTAAAAAAGTTTTACAAGACATTATTCATATTAACGCGGGGGGGGGGATCAAACTGACAGCATCCTTTTAACATAAATAAGTGCTAATAAACTATTTTATGACCCAATCATCAATTATATTGCACAACAATGGGAAAATGGCTTTGAATAATTTTTCCTGTAACAGGCTATTAAAATGTTGTACAACTAATTAATCTACTAATGAGGCACCTTATTATCTTTCCACAAGATAGTATGTTGCCAAAGAAAAACTGACTGTAGGCCAAGTTGTAAATTGAAAAGGATACAATATGTAAACAGACAACAAAGAAATGTTTAAAAAAACTGAAGGAGAAAGGTAAGGAAAGGTAATGACAATGTAATGAAACAGAGGTGAGTTGCTCCCGGTTCAGCCCGGATCAAGCGAAGTGGTAGTGGCGGCGGCAGGAGGCTCCGCCCACCTGCCCGGATGCTTCTATGCATGCACAGGAGTGTTGCACACAAGAGTATGAGTGAACCAGTAGCGCCGGGATTTGCAACCCACCTCTGTAATGAAATACATACTGCACTTTATAAATCTTGCAAGCAAATAATCCAGCATTAACTAAAAGTAGTGAAGGTTATTTGGTAAAAGCAAATCAATTTTTAAAAAACATGAATGTAGGAACCTCTGATGTAAAGTGGTGGTGTTATCTCAAGAATTTTCTCCCTCTCAGATGATAGGTGTTTCAGTATTTCTTATGTTAATATTTCTTACGTAAAACCTTTCAAATAGAGCAGAAGAAACAAATTTCAGACTCATGCTCTATCATGCTATATCTATTACAGTGGTGGGTTTCAAATTTTTTTAGAACCTATTCTGTAGGTGTGGCTTATTTTGTGGGAGTGGCTCAGCGGTCATGTGACCAGGTGGGTGTGGCCAACTTGAAAAATGTGGTGAAACTGACTTAACGACGTTCTTGCTTAGCAACCAAAATTTTGGGCTTAATTGTGGTCATAAGTTTGTTTTCTTTCTTTCTTTCTTTCTTTCTTTCTTTCTTTCTTTCTTTCTTTCTTTCTTTCTTTCTTTCTTTCTTTCTTTCATCTCTCTCCCAGTTTCTTTTTCTTTCTTTCTTCCTTCCTTCCTTTCTCTTTCTCTCTTTCTCTTTATGTCTCTCTCTGTCTCTCTCTGTGTCTGTCTGTCTGTCTCTCTCTCTCTCTGTGTATCTCTCTCCTCCCTCCCCCATCTGTCACTCTGTTTGTGTGTCTGTCTGTCTGTCTCTCACTCACTCTGTGTGTGTGTGTGTCTCTCTGTCTCCCTCCCTCCCTCCCTCTCTCTCTATCTCTCTGTGTCTCTCTGTGTCTCTCTCCCCTCCCTTCCTCTCTCTGTCACTCTGTGTGTATGTGTCTGTCTGTCTGTCTCTCCCTCCCTCCCTTCCCCTCTCTGTCTCTCTGTCTCTCTCTGTGTGTGTCTATCTCTGATTCCTACCCTCCCTCTTGCTCTGTCTCTCTCTCTGTGCCTCTCTCTGTTTGTCTCTCTGTCTCTCACTCACACACACACAGACACACATACTGTGGTCACCTTGTGTTCCAATCACAGGTTAAAAGTACCTGGCAGTGGCATTTTTTTCTTCGGGGACAGGTCCTCTTCAGAAGGATGAGGCTCCACTGATCACCCTTCTGTTCCTCGTCTTCCGGCTGTGGCTCCACGCCATGGAAAACATACGTAGATGTGTGCATGCCCAGCACAATTACATCCTGGAGCAGGACCAAAGCCCCTCTCCCAACTGTTTCCCGCCGTTATGAAGTCTCTGAGGCTGTAATTTACGGGGTGTGTGCACACGCCTATGTTTTCTATGGCGTGGAGTTGCGGTGAGGCTCTGCATAGTTGGCGATGTCTTCAGAGCCCATCCGGGAAGACGAGGAACATGAGGGGGACCCCTCTCCCTGTGGATGGGCTCCGGACCAGGGGAGCCTTATCCTTCTTTTTAACCAGGTGATTGTCAAGAGAGGAGGGGGCAGTGCACGCCATGTGGGCTTTTGTAGCAGCCGAAGAACAGGAGGCAAGGATTTGACTGCTGCCCCATCCCAAGGGCACGCACTGTCCTCTTCTCTCTGTCAGCTGCCTGGTTTGCTGAATCTGGCGTGGCGGCAGGACTCTTGCCTTCACTGAGAGCTTTGCTGGCAGCCCCTTCTTGCCATCACTGCCATGCTGGAAAGAAGCCAGTTTTTGGAAAGAACCTCCCCCTCCAGAGAGCCCATGCCGGGAGAGAAAAGGGAGCGGGCTGGTTTGAATGCGGACTAGTGGGCAGTTTGTGGCCATCATCTCCTTTGCTAATTCGGGCAGATTCTCTTCTACCGAACCGGTTTGAACTGGCAGGAACCCACCTCTGATCTTTTGCATATGCAAGTATATATTTTGTATATAATTCAAAAATAAACTGAAGCTTTAATAAAAAATATGATAAAGTATTTAAAGTTTTGGAAAGCATATTTTCTCAAGAGGCAGTGAAAAGCCATACGTGTAATGTTTTATGTGTATAGGATCAATAGACATTTTGTAGACCTTAAGCTTTGAGGCCTGGTTTGTAACACAAGGAAATAGGATGTTCAAATTGCAAAAAGTAATACCTTAACAGCTTACTCTATTAAATAGAAAATAAGCAATTATGTGTTGTCGTCTTAGTGCTGTATTTCCCCTTCCCTGGTTTCTGTGAGCCGCCCTGAGTCCCCCCAGGGAAAAGGGCGGCCTACAAATAAAATCAATTCTAATTCTAATTCTAATAAGCAACAACACCAAATCCAAGATTAATATAAGCAATATAGTACAATGAAAACATAGTTACAGCTGTAAATGTTTATGGATGAACTCAGAACACAGATAGGCAACTTGCACATATATAGCCACATTAAACTTTCATACAGCCTTGAGTATTAATTCAAAATGGTCAGATAATTTTTTTATTGATAGAAAGGGCAAATTACTATTCATGACAATAATAATCATATTTACTCTAATTAATAAAAATAATACACCCATTCTTGCTTTCTTCCACATTGTAGGTGGTCCACTAGCCATATTAAGTTTCCAAGTTTAATCAATTATATGCCAAGTAAAATTAAATTAATTTAATCAAATTGATGTATGTCAGTTAAAATTAAATCTAATTCAGTTTTGGCCTTCGTCCTTCCCACTTACTTGAAATGCAGCCTTCCAGTATATCACTCAAAGGCCAGATAGGAGCCTTGACTGAAAAAATATTGTTCATATAAAATTTAAGAATTGAGCAGAGCTCTAAGATATCTGGGTAATAGACCGGTGTTTAAGGATTCCAATTAAGAAAGAGAAGAGTTTGAAGAGACACATATTCATTTTGTATGATCATAAGGAATTGGGCCTTTCTCTCTCCAGAGAGGAGGAATTCTATATAAAACTAAAAACATGCTATAAATAGTATGATTTCTTAGGTCTAGAAGGGGAAAGTCTTTGGACCATTACAGAGATGCAGTGCTTCATCCATAGAAATGGAAATTCAACCAGATTGTTTATCTTCAAAGAAGATGCCACAAGTGCACCTGGTTTTATTGTCCTGGAGGTCTAAGTTTTAACTTGACATTTACTGGTCATAAATGGACATTTTTATAATTTAGGCATTTGCAGTATGACATCTCAGCAGCCAAACCAAAGTGCTTCTAAACCTTTCATTCCAATACTATACACATACTACTTTGACATATCTGTGCTTATTAATACCATTAGAATAATTTCTTTGTGAAACAAACATATACTAATTGGAAAGTTATGTTAGTCTATACCAGTGATCGTGAACCTTTTTTGGCTTGTGTGCCAAAAGCAGGAGTAGCACAGGGGGATCGTGTGTGTGGGTGCCACACCCATAATGCAATGTGCGGCCTTCAGCGCGCATGTGTGCATGACCAGCGCTCCCCCCCATTTTTTGCACGTTTTTTTCACCCTTCCTAGGCTCCAGAGGCTTTATAAGAGCCTGGGGAGGGTGAAAACAGCCTCCACCCCACCCCCCCGGAGGCTCTCTGGAGATTTCAGAAGCTTCCCTGAAGCCTCTGGAGCACAAAAAAATGGCCCTATGGGCAAACCGGAAGTTTGGGAACAGATCCCGGTTTGCTCGTAGGGGCGGTTTAAGCCCTCCGGAGTCTTCAGGAGCTTTCCAGAAGCTTCCCTGAAGGCTCTGGAGGGCTTAAACCACCCCTACGAGCAAAGTGGAAGTCCATTCCTGAACTTCTGGTTTCCCCATTGAGCCGTTCTTGCGCTCCGGAGGCTTCAGGGAAGCTCCTAAAGCCTCCGGAGGGCCTTGGGGGGAGGAGGCTCTGGAGCCTGGGGAGGGCGACAAATGGCCTCAAAAAAAGGCTAAAGTCAGCTGGCCAGCATGCACATATGTATAGACCCAGCATGCACATATTGTATAGACCCAGGATGGTGAACCTATGACACACGTGCCATAGGTTCGCCATCCTGGGTCTATACAATCCAAGAATCAGATTGAGTCTGGACTTTATAGACTAACAAATTTTACTAAAGGCATAAGCTTTCATGTTCTGCAGCTCACTTCATCATTTGCAATACAGTGGTTAAGTGATGAAGGATTTAAATTTGGATACAAGAAAAAAGGAAAATAGGGTAATTTTGCTGTTGTCTGTTATATATCAGACAGATTAGAAATATGTTATAATTTAACAACTGTACTCTGTTAATTTATTTATAACAATGTGACCTTCAGGGATAACCGGCAATCTTTTGTTGTACTGTATTTGATGTCAGTTTTGTGGCCATTTTTCTTTTAATCCAGATGAATATTTTGAGGTATATAATGGAAGGTCCTTGGAAAATTGAAGTGCTTTGATACTACTTTGCCCTTGATTTGAGTCATGATTCAAACTTGACTTTGTCCATTCTTTCCTGCAGAATTTGGTCCATTGGTTTTATGTAGAATCCCAAATGCTGACAGGTGATGGCATATATCATATTAGAAGAACAGCATGGAAGGTGCCTCTAGTTTTATGTATGAAGTTGGTGAGGCTTTAGATGGTGCTTTTGGTGTAAATGTAGGAGCAAAGTAGACATTTAGGTTTGGCTTCTATATTAGGGTCAGTATTCATGCTGGCTTTTGTTCCTTATAAGACGGCTTCAAGCTGGATGGTTGTTTGTATGCAAGAATGGATCTGGCATCTAGGACTACAGAATAAAACTAATACAAAGTTAGAAAAAAGAAAGAGATAGAAGGAGCGAATAAGAAAAAAGAGAAAAAGTAATATAGTAAAAAAAGGAATGCATAAAAATAACTTTCCCCTTAATCATAAGTACAAACAGTTTTAATAACTTAACATCTTTTCTTAAAATACAACAAAATGATTTCTATCTCTATAAATGTTTAACTTATAGTAAAATCCCTAATAACCATTTTAGTATGTCTTTATTTTTATTGATCCAGGAAGCTGATTTTAGACACTTCTTTTTCCTCCGAAGAAATGTTAACAGAGGTTCCATGGCATTAGGACATTCAAAGTCAAATTAGCATCCTGAAAAGGAAATTGAACCAAGTAAAATATTTTGAAATAAAACTTGTTATAATATTATTGGTAACCAAACTACTCCATTCTATATTACTAGAAATCTCAATATGATGGAGTGTCTATTGACCAGAGGGGAACCCACTGCTCCTCAACTTAACAATTGGAATCTGGCAAATGCCAGCCCTGACTGCATCTTTCCCAAGATCAGGAACGAAGCATGGTAAATTGTATGCCAAGACATCTGTTAGAAGGAGAAAGAAAAGGCTTTTAAAACTGGAATAGCTGAGGATGAATATATGGTAGGTTGAGACTTAGGCCATGCTTATTACGGTTTTTTAATGCCATGGTTAGCATGACATAAGAATCAGCCTATATCTCAAGTACAGGATTAATGAGACTGCAAAATGTTCAGGATTTTAAGATCACATACTTTAGAACATAGGTTCTTTCAGACTGGCTTATATTAAGCAATAGCAATCACACTTAGACTTATATACCACTTTACAGAGCTTTACAGCCTTCTCTAAGCGGTTTACAGAGTCAGCATATTGTCCCCAACAATTTGGGTCCTCATTTTACCCACCTCGGAAGGATGGAAGTCTGAGTCAACCTTGAGCCTAGTGAGATTTGAACTGCCAAATTGTAGGCAGCTGGCAGTCAGCAGAAGTAGCCTGCAGTACTGCACTTTAACCCAGAGGTGGGTTCCTACCGGTTTGGACTGGTTCGGCCAAACCGGTAGTGATTTCCTGCCTGGGTTGCTGGAACCGGCAGCGACCCAGGCCTACGACGCTTCCAAATCGGTTCTCCAGTCAGGGCAGCATTCTTCCCCCCCATTTTAAGGTTCTGCACATTCACATATCTATTTTGGGGCAACTATACAAAATTGCATGCACGCAAAATTGCACACGCACCAGACTGGCCGTAATGCAGCAGCAACCCATCCCTGCTCTAAGCACTGCACCACCGTGACTCAAGCAAATATAAGAATGGGGAGTATGGGAGTAGAGGTATCCAGAAAAAACAACAGCAAGTAAAGAATGTTTTTTTACATGACCAGTAAGACACCAAGATATCTCTGCAAGAATATAAAAAAGACTTCTCCCCACCGTGATGCCCTTTTGGGTTCATAAAGGACTTAAGCTAGGTTTTTAAAAAAATAGATTTTCCTCTTGCCATCTTTTCTATAAACATTTAGCTTATGCTTAGGGTGACCAGACGTCCCGCATCTGGCGGGACAGGCAAGACTTTTCATCATTTTTCCCGCGTCCCGCCCGGTTCTCAAAAAACCCCGCTTTATTTTGGGGCTCGCTGGCTCCCCCGCCCATCAGCTGCCGCTAGCTCGCTCGTTAGTTCCTTCATCTATTTCTAAAAATCTAAGCCAGCCCAGCCTGCCGCTCACTGATTGGCCTGGACTCCAGCCAATCAATGAGCTGGCTGGGATGGAAAATGCGGCGTGCTTAAAGTTTTCCATCCCAGCCAGCTCACTGATTGGCTGGAGTCTGCTTAGCATGCCGCATGAGTCGTAGGAATCTCCATTTCATTTCGCCGGGAATTAGCAACCTGCGCGGGGTTAGTGAAACAGCTGCCGCCGCCCTCCTCCCCTTCCCTGTGTGCGAGAAAGGCGCCCGCTTGCGAAGCGCCGCCACGCTGGTTCCTTTGCGCCCCTCCCACCCCTCTGCCTCCTCAGACCTCCACGCAAGAGCGGCGGAGCGAACGAGCGGCCACGGCCGTCGTTTTAAATGAGGCTCCGCTCATCCCGCTCCGAGCTGGGAAATGGGCGCTTTGGCAGGGCTTCTGCAGCGCCCCCAAGGATCGTCAAGCGAGGTTGTCGTAGTCGGCTGCTGCTGCTGCTGCTGCTGAGGGCCTTTAGTAACCTGCGCGGGGTTAGTGAAACAGCCTCCGCTGCCCTCCTCCCCTTCCCTGTGTGCGAGGAAGGCGCCCACTCACCAGCCGACGCCAGCCCACTCACCCTTGGGCTCCAGAGGCAGCACCTTCCCAGCTCCGCCGCTGCCGCGCTGCTTCCTTCACGCCCTGCAGAGTTTTCCCTGTGTCTTCCAGGTTGCACCCATCCTCTGTGCGAGAAACTCCACAGGGCGCGAAGGAAGGTGCTGGGGAGGTGCTGCCCCCGGAGCCCAAGGGTGGGCGGGCGGACTGGCGAGCGGGTGCCTTTGTCTCCCAGGTTGCGCCCGTCCTGTGTGCGAGAAAGGTGTCCGCTCGCCAGCCCGCGCCAGCCTGCGCCAGCCTGCTCACCCTTCGGCTCTGGGGGCAGCACTTTCCCACCTCCGCCGCTGCCGCGCTGCTTCCTTCGCGCCCTGCAGAGTTTTCCCTGTGTCTGCCAGGTTGCACCCATCCTCTCTCAAAAGGATTCGTCCCGCTTCCTCTTCTTCTTCTTCCTCCACCTCCTCCTCCTCCCCGTCCATGGTGGCAGCCATAGGATGGGGCGGCGGCGAGAGAGAGCGAGCGAGCGAGGGTTCCGTCCCCCGGGGAGACGCCCACCGAGCTGCGTGTCCCCCCGCCGCCTTCTTTCCCTCGTGGTCGCTTCCCTTCTTTCGACTCGTGGTCGCTTCCCACCACTGGCGGCGCCTCGCTTCCCACCATCCCGCCATCGCCCAGCCGCCGCCGCCTCCCCTTCCTCCCTCCCTCCCGCTCGGACTCCTCTTCCCACCCCCGCTGCCTCGGCTTGGAAGGGCTGGGAGAGCGAGAGAGAGAGAGAACAGGGGAATCTCTCGGGGCTCGCTGGAATGCTGCTCCTTTCCCAGAGTGAGGGCGGCACGGGGAAGACAATCCGCCGGAGGAACCTTCCGAAGTGGAGGCAGCGGCTGCTGGGTGCCACTGCTCTTTCTCTCCATGCCCTGGTCCTCTCTGTTCCCAAGCAGCCCCGTCCTCTCTCCTCCCTTGGTCCTTCCCGTGGCCGCCTCGCCAAAATCTCGCTCTCCCTCCCCCCGCTTCAGCTGCTGCTGGCCATCGCCCAGCCGCCGCAGCCGCCGCAGCCGCCTCCCCTCCCTCCCTCCCTCCCTCTCTCCCTCTCCCTTGGACTCCTCTTCCGGCCCCCGGCGCCTTGGCTTGGAAGGGCCGGGAGAGCGAGAGAGAGAGAGAGAACGGGGGAATCTCTGGGGGCTCGCCAGAGCGCTGCTCCTTTCCCAGAGCAGAGAGAGAGAAGGAAAGAAGGGGGGAAAGAAAACTGGGCACCCGAGCCCTTTCCCCACATCCCTATGCAGAGGTGAAAGAGAGGTCGCTCCTGGTGAAGCGTCGCCCCCGCAGCCCCCCCGAGGCTGAGACGGGTTTCGGGGTTTTGACAGATGCCCATTCCCCCCCGGCGCGGCTCCCTCCGGCCGGAGAGCCATGTAGATCCCTTCTTCTTTTCCTTCCCCCCCTCTCCTTCCTTCCTCTCCTTCTCACTCCTTGCAAATGGCGGCGGCGAAATCATAGTGATCCGAAAGGTTTGATGGCTGGCACAATGAAGGTCTTCTTCATCTCCTTGACCTCCGGAGCGTCCCCCATTTTCCTCCCCTCCCCCACCCGCGGAGCCTCTTCCCCTCCCCTCCCCCCTCCCCCTACAAGGGATCTACAACCCCACTTGCCAAGATGGTAGGACTCCAAGTCCCATCCCATCTGCTTCTAGATCTCCCTCGCAAGCTTCAGCAGCCCCGATGACAGCTGGGCACACTCCTTCTTCTCCACATGCCCCCCTCTATTATTTTCCTCAGTTCCCACGCCCCGGCGGGTCCGCACAAGTTCCTCGCCTAGTTAAGTGCGCCTTGGATCCCAGTCCCAGGGCACCTTTCCACGGTTGGCCAAGCTCTTGCTCTCCCCGCAAAAGGTAGACTCTCTCTATTCCCTTTGCCCGCTGTCAGTTAAGAACAAAGCCTACGGTGGGGAAGCTGCTTGTTTGTGTGCCTGGGATTCTATAAAATCCCTATTCCCTCCCCACTCCAGGGGTAGGATACTGCAAAATCCCCATTCCCTCCCCACTCCAGGGGTAGGATACTGCAAAATCCCCATTCCCTCCCCAATCCAGAGGTAGGATACTGCAAAATCCCCATTCCCTCCCCCTTCCAGGGGAAGGATACTATAAAATCCCCATTCCCTCCCCACTCCAGGGGTAGCATACTGCAAAATCCCCATTCCCTCCCCCCTCCAGGGGTAGGATACTGCAAAATCCCCTTTTCCTCTCCCCTCCAGGGGAAAGATACTATAAAATCCCTATTCCCTCCCCACTCCAGGGGTAGGATACTGCAAAATCCCCATTCCCTCCCCACTCCAGAAGTAGGAACTGCAAAATCCCCATTCCCTCCCCCCTCCAGGGGTAGGATACTGCAAAATCCCCATTTCCTCTCCCCTCCAGGGGAAGGATACTGCAAAATCCCCATTCCCTTCCCCCTCCAGGGTAGGATACTATAAAATCCCTATTCCCTCTCCACTCCAGGGGTAGGATACTGCAAAATCCCCATTTCCTCTCCCCTCCAGGGGAAGGATACTATAAAATCCCCATTCCCTCCACACTCCAGAGGTAGGATACTGCAAAATCCCCATTCCCTCCCCCCTCCAGGGATAGGATACTATAAAATCCCTATTCCCTCCCCACTCCAGGGGTAGGATACTGCAAAATCCCCATTCCCTCCCCACTCCAGGGGTAGGATACTGCAAAATCCCCATTCCCTCCCCCCTCAAGGGGTAGGATACTGCAAAATCCCCATTCCCTCCCCACTCCAGGGGAAGGATACTATAAAATCCCCATTCCCTCCCCACTCCAGGGGTAGGATACTGCAAAATCCCCATTCCCTCCCCCTTCCATGGGTAGGACACTGCAAAATCCCCATTTCCTCTCCCCTCCAGGGGAAGGATACTATAAAATCCCCATTTCCTCTCCCCTCCAGGGGAAGGATACTATAAAATCTCCATTTCCTCTCCCCTCCTGGGATAGGATACTGCAAAATCCCCATTTCCTCTCCCCTCCAGGGGAAGGATACTATAAAATCCCCATTTCCTCTCCCCTCCAGGGGAAGGATACTATAAAATCCCCATTTCCTCTCCCCTCCTGGGGTAGGATACTGCAAAATCCCCATTTCCTCTCCCCTCCAGGGGAAGTATACTATAAAATCCCCATTTCCTCTCCCCTCCAGGGGAAGGATACTATAAAATCCCCATTTCCTCTCCCCTCCTGGGGTAGGATACTGCAAAATCCCCATTTCCTCTCCCCTCCAGGGGAAGGATACTATAAAATCCCCATTTCCTCTCCCCTCCAGGGGAAGGATACTATAAAATCCCCATTTCCTCTCCCCTCCTGGGGTAGGATACTGCAAAATCCCCATTTCCTCTCCCCTCCAGGGGAAGGATACTATAAAATCCCCATTTCCTCTCCCCTCCAGGGGAAGGATACTATAAAATCCCCATTTCCTCTCCCCTCCTGGGGTAGGATACTGCAAAATCCCCATTTCCTCTCCCCTCCAGGGGAAGGATACTATAAAATTCCCATTTCCTCTCCCCTCCTGGGGTAGGATACTGCAAAATCCCCATTTCCTCTCTCCTCCAGGGGAAGGATACTATAAAATCCCCATTTCCTCTCCCCTCCAGGGGAAGGATACTATAAAATCCCCATTTCCTCTCCCCTCCAGGGGTAGGATACTGCAAAATCCCCATTTCCTCTCCCCTCCAGGGGAAGGATACTATAAAATCCCCATTTCCTCTCCCCTCCAGGGGAAGGATACTATAAAATCCCCATTTCCTCTCCCCTCCTGGGGTAGGATACTGCAAAATCCCCATTTCCTCTCCCCTCCAGGGGAAGGATACTATAAAATCCCCATTTCCTCTCCCCTCCAGGGGAAGGTTACTATAAAATCCCCATTTCCTCTCCTCTCCTGGGGTAGGATACTGCAAAATCCCCATTTCCTCTCCCCTCCAGGGGAAGGATACTATAAAATCCCCATTTCCTCTCCCCTCCAGGGGAAGGTTACTATAAAATCCCCATTTCCTCTCCCCTCCAGGGGAAGGATACTATAAAATCCCCATTTCCTTTCCCCTCCTGGGGTAGGATACTGCAAAATCCCCATTTCCTCTCCCCTCCAGGGGAAGGATACTATAAAATCCCCATTTCCTCTCCCCTCCAGGGGAAGGATACTATAAAATCCCCATTTCCTCTCCCCTCCAGGGGTAGGATACTGCAAAATCCCCATTTCCTCTCCCCTCCAGGGGAAGGATACTATAAAATCCCCATTTCCTCAATGTGACCACTGTCTGTGATCTGATTCGTGATGAAAGGAGGCAGGGAAGCGCGGGGCACTGGAGAGCTCACCCAGCTGTATTTCTTTCGTTAATTTATCCATTTCGGCACAGTCCATAATTTTTCTGTATAATTTTTCCGTATAAAGTTTTTAATCAAGCCCCCCTCCCCCCCCCCGGTCAAAGGTGTCCCTCTTTACCCATCTGAAAATCTGGTCACCTTACTTATGCTGTGTTTAGATTATATAACCCAGTAAGTGCATGAAGCAAGCAGTACTTAGAAAAATAACTATTAGATAGCTATTTGGACTCCGTTCTACTAAACCCAAATGAACTGTCATTGAAATAGCCTTAAAACAAATCCTGATAAGAATTCATCTCTTAGGAATCCATGAAGTCTATTTGTGGTTAAAATGCTAGCCTGGAAAGCAGGAATCTGTGAGCCAGTCACTCTCTCTTAGCTCAACCCACCTCACATGGTCATTGAAATGAGTAAGATACGTTTGCTACCTTAAGGTATATAGTGTATGAAAAAGTGGGATAAAAATATAATAAAAATAATTAAAGGCCCTACCTTTGTTCCTAAATGATTGCGAGTTTCTAAAAACTTAATGGTATTCTAAAAAGATTGTTATAAGAGTACAAAAATAAAATATTCACATGTATGACAAATGTTAGATATCACTTATTTTTGAATGTGTCCTTTTCCATTTCTAATAGAATCAAAAGAGAGCACATTTCAATATGGAATACCTGTAGAAACCTTTGGAATTCAATGTAACCTTCAAGTAGGAATAATATATAATTTCCTTAAATATTCAGGGTGACACTATTGTTGTTTTTTTCCTTTAGAAAAACTGCCTTTGAAAATACATGTCATTAAATGACTCTTGAACATCTATACATTAAATCATATATTCTTCAAAGTTCTTAGACAAGTTGAATTTATTCTTGGAATTGGCTTAAGGCCCAGAAATCCAAAGAGCCTATTTTTTTTTTTTACAAACCTATTAAGTAATTTAAATTTATAGGAGTCTTCTCATTGAAAATATCCTTGCTGACAAAGGCCTATTTGTTAAGCATGTATGTAAGAGATTTATGATGTATTGATCAAATCTTTTAAAAATGTCATTCAAAAAATATCTTCCCTGGCTAATTAACAGACAAGTATATGATAAAAATTGCTTACATTAATATGTAATAAAAGAATAACATATATCAATTAAATTACCATTTTACATTATGAAAACTTCTGACTGTTACAAAAAATGATGACTTGCTTATTCCATAGGAAATTAATATCACTTTTAAAGCTGATTGCTGTCTATGCTTATTTACATATATCTATTCTGACTCTCTTCTCTTTCATTTGCTGGACAAGATTGTAATACATGAAATGGAATTGACCATTAAAGTTAGGAAATCTTTAATTAAAGTTATTTTTAAAAGAAAATCAAAGTAACATTTCAGAGAAAACAGTGATCTACAGCCTCTCATATAACCAATAAAACTATTGCATCCAAATCTTTATTCACTGGGTAAATTATGCCTACTATGTGATATATTCTTTTAATATTTCAGGAAATAAAATGGAGTTTATCATAGTCTGTAATGATTCTCAGTCATCCAGGTCATGATCGTCCCAATGTGCTTTTTTAAGAGGTAGTTGGATTTCTTGTTTTTTCTTTTGAAGACGTTTCGCTTCTCATCCAACAAGCTTCTTCAGCTCTGATAGGACTGTGGAGAAAGGAAGTAAGCATCTAGGCAATCCTCCTTACCTGTTAATGTTTGAACAACTCTGTTTTTTCTGTTAAAGAACACTGAGAGACGCTTTTACCATTTTTTGACCTACCTAGAATGATTGCTGGTCCTAAGGTCAAGCAAATTCACAGTTCTGAACATTCTCCATCATTTATTTTAAATGGCTCTCTTAATTTCTCCTGTCTTTAAAATATAATGTAGGCGTGTTTTCCAAAAACAGACAGTAGAGGGTAGCATTGCACCAGGCATCAGCTTTAAATAACCTTTTTATTTCCATAATCATGTTAAGCAAATTGTGTACCCCTCTGGAATAAATGCTACTGCTTATGAGTGACTATTATAGAGCTCTTCCATACAGCCAAGTTAAAGTGAAACCTACATCTCGTTGATCCACATAAAAGTATGCCTGCACAATAAATTGTGTTATTTCCATTGCTGATCTCTATTTTGCCATAGTAGCAGCATTGATGAATGGTGGTGTCCTTACTGATTTAATGTAAGCCAAATTAAGGAAAGCAATTGGTTAATTCTACTGCCTTTCCTCCTCCCATCAAATGTTACTTGTCAGTTCTAGAAGCAATCACAAATCAAATCTCCCTAGACAGTTGTGAGGCAAGTTTTGTTATCATTTCAATGGCTGCAATAGCAGATTTTACTGCCTGTCAATTTGCAAGCAAAGAGTGAAATTTGGAGGGCTGTATGCAGTGGTGGGATTCAAATAATTTAACAACCGGTTCTCTGTCCTAATAATTTCTTCCAACAGCCAGTTCACCAAACTGCTCAGAAACTTAATAACTGGTTCTCCTGAAGTGGTGCAAACTGGCTGAATCCCACCACTGGCTATATGTATGAGGTACGAAACTGTAGAGAGTTCTTTCAGTGCTAATATTTGATGTAGTCCCACATTTCTATCTGCGATTTTATCAGTCATCTGAGGTTTAGTACACAACTTTATTTTGGCTGTTTTTGAGCTGGGGGAATAAACTTCACATGACTGGAAAAGTTGACTTAATTTAAAGGCGAGTGAAAAAGCTACCTGTGTTTGTGTGTGTGTGTGTGTGTGTGTGTGTGTGTGCATACTATATATATGTATATATGTATGTATGTAACACATATACACACATGTATACTGTATACGCACACATGCATACATACAGTACATATTTATATAGAACCAATAGTAGCGATTTTGAATAGACCAATATTCCAAGAATATATTAAACTGAATTCCTGTGCAAAGCACATAATTACTTCCAATGACCTGATGGCCCTTTCCAATTTTATTTAATATTGGTCATATTATGCTTTAGTAGCATCTGAAGAGTCACAGTGGATTTTCTGCTTGCTTTAAGAAATTCAGTCTTCATCCCTAAGCATAACTAGAAGAGCTTATTTTGTGTAAAGATAAATGAGATTGTATATTTTTGTTATTGGAATAAAACTAATAAAACAAAAATGCAAAACATAGAATGTGTCGTTAAATGAGCCCATAGTTCAGAAACACTCGCAGTCAGTTTGTTTTTTTCATATAAGTATCTCAGACTCCTCCTTCACACCAGCAATGGGTAGAGTTTGTGGTCTGCCAAAAAACACAGCTTATTAATGGCTGGAAATTGTTCTTTAGACACTGTTATTAACAGACTCTCAGTGACACTCAGCAGGGGCAACTCTAATAGCTTTCAATTCCACCAATAGAAGGGTTGTTAATAGTTTCTAAAGAAATAACAGAAAATCAAATGTGGCTAATAAGAAATTTTGATTGATGCTTTTTTAATTGGTTACATGACTAAATCCTCTTTAGTTGCTGAGCATTTCTTTCAAATCTTTCCCAGTCTAAAGAGTTTGTGGATACTACCATTTGTTATTTGGCCAATTTTCACCTTAGCTGAATGTATATTATTCAGTAAAGCATCCAAGAAAAAAAGTTATTTAAATTCTTCTTGTAAAAATTGTTATCTAATTATTTATCTTTCTGAACGTTCCTTGCGGTGCATCAAACATAAGATATTAGAGTCTGATTTACAATGACTCAGAATTTGAGTCCATCTAAGTAAATGCCACCTACATTTCCTGGCTACAGGCAAAAGTCTTCCACCCCTTTTGCTTAAGTCCAATTAATTAGAGATGTATAAAACTGAAAGTTGACTTGAATACTTTTACAGCAAAATGCAATGGAATAAAATGTGAATAAAATAATTTGATGGAAGTAGTTCTAGACCCATTATTTTTCTTGCATGTTGCTATAAATAATACATCATGATTTCATCCACAAATTAAATGAAGAACTAGGCATCAGGTCCTTTTTCTTTTAATTAGTGGAGACCTATGAATGCAAAGGAGATAAATACTGAATTGTACTTTTCTCATTGCACTACAGAAACTGAGCAGAAGGAAGCCATTATCAGCAGCATGCTTTCCAAAACAAAAGATTAAGAAGGAATTTTTGCAAGGGAAAAAAATGCATGTGGGTTGATAAGGAAAAAGTAATAACACCTTCAGCTTTGCTCAAGCCAAAGCTGAGTATGTTTATACACTTGGAGAAAACTTCCTGTAGCTTGGACATAACCTTTTCCGGATTGGCGAACTCTCATATTCTGCACCTCTATTGGTGTCGTGCCTTTCATTTCCTTTGGCTTCAGACAGTTTGGGAACAGCTTTTGTTTTCTTACCCTGTATAAATCAGGGCATTTTTTTTCTGACAAGAGAAATATGTTAGAGATAGGATGAGTGATATTAAAAGGTTATGATTAAGCTGTAGAAGTTACATTTGTTTTTGCAAACAAACCTTTATACCAAACACAATTTATGGATTGTGCTAGCTTCTCTATTGATCAATTTCTAAGGATCTCTAGTAAGAATAGGGAAAATTCAAAGCATTATATTGTTCCTACATTAGTAAGGCTGGCTAATAGATGCAGAAATGCTGGGCATGAAAAATTAGGGAAGGAAAAAACAGGCATAGTAGCCTTCCGAGACCCTTGAGGCATAGAAAATGTAGCATTGTGTCTCCATATCACATAAAATTAGAGTGAAGGGAGAAGTATGCTTGTGTAGGTCCAACCATATTGGACATTATCATAAATCTCAGAACTCAGAATGCCTTTTAGATAGAGTTGGGCAAATGTCTTCATGTTTTGAAATAATATCCCAAAGCTGGGAGACCAGGGCATAATATAGACCACAATGAGTTTCTAATAACATGAGAGGCATTCAGTTTTCCTTATTTAGAAATAAGTTAGTTCTATCCAGGCTACCATTTGTTCAGTTTCTTGAACTCATGTCTTTCTATGTATTATTTTGAAGGATTATTTGAAAGATTCCCCAGCTCTGCCTCACCATTTCCATAGTATAATGCTTGTCTTGTCTTCTTTTTCTTTCTCCACCCATATTATATTACTTTTTTGGTAATGTTTATTTCACCAGCATTCAGCCTCCAGAATGGCATCATATACAGGTATATCAATATGACCATGGATACCTCCCTAAGCCTAATGCGTGAAGTGATATGCTCCATTTTGCAAATCCATCTCAGTTAAGGATTAATTTAAGTTCAGCTGGGGGCAGGGGGAAGGGGGAGAGAGTCATCATGACTCTATTATTTTGTCTGACTGATTTGCACAAAATAAATATCTTCTGCATATATAGGCTCATATGAAGAGAAAATGCCATGGAACGTTCTCAAAATATTTCAGCCTGACTCAGTCATATATAGCTTGTGTGGATGTTGGGTAATGTTTTGCTCTGCAAAGCATCTCTTTGGAAATGTTCTTTATCACTGAGCTAGAACCCAGTAGCTACCTGATAAGCAGCTGTTTGGAGACTGCTCATACTCCCCTAGAAAACCATTTAGAATGGCCATAATATGTTCTCAAATGTTCAAATGGGCTCACTTGTGCCCTGCCCCAAACTAGATATTCCTTACGGCATGGTCATAAACTGGTCAACAAAATAGCATCAGATAGGTGGCATTCAATATGCTACTGCAGAATTGTTGAGGATCTTTTGAAATATAATAGTGTATATGATGCAGCTAAATCAAAGTCTTTGAGGCACATAGTTGCTGATGTTGCTGTACAGGGAAAAAAACCAAAACTGAAAAGGTAGAATTACAATGATAAAATGGAACATAAAAAGCATCAATGTAAGAAAGTTCAACAAAGTGAATAACAAAATGAATCAACTTCAACTGGGCTTTGTAGGCATTGGTAAAGTAGAGTGGATTGGAACTGAGCACATTTGATCAAAGAATTATACTGTTCACTACTAAGGAATGAAAAACAATGAACAGTGTGTTTCAAGGGCAGCCCTTGAAGAGTATTCGGCGACTTCAGCTTGTCCAGAATGCAGCCGCGCGAGCGATTGTGGGTGCACCTCGGTTCACCCACGTAACACCTATCCTCCGCGAGCTGCACTGGCTGCCTATTGGTCTCCGGATACGCTTCAAGGCGCTAGTCGTCACTTATAAAGCCCTTCATGGTATTGGACCTGGGTACTTGAGAGACCGCCTGCTGCCAATTACCTCCACCAGACTGATTAGATCGCACAGAGCAGGCCTCCTCTGAATTCCATCCGCCGGCCAGTGTCGACTGGCGACTACCCGGAGGAGAGCCTTCTCTGTGGCTGCTCCAACCCTCTGGAACGAACTCCCCGTGGAGATTCGCACCCTCACCACCCTCCAGGCCTTCCGCATAGCCTTAAAACCTGGCTGTTCCGACAGGCCTGGGGCTAAAGAATCGTTGCCCCTATCTCGAATGGTATGATTGTTGCGTTTTAACTATGTATTGTTTTTGTGTTGTTGTTAACTGTCTGTATCCCCCTTCCCTTGAGTTGTGAGCTGCCCTGAGTCCCTTCAGGGAAAAGGGCGGCATACAAATGAAATAAAACTCAAACTCAAACTGTTTCATAGCCATTAAAGATGTAGGTAGGCAGTCCTTGGGTGCAACACAGTCAGTAACTGAATAATGTTAGTCTTTGCAAGCAGTCCTTTTAGGTTTGACTACAGTAGTAAAGGAATCAGTAGTCAAGCAATATACCACAGACATTTGGTAGAATTGGAATGAAGGCTTTGGAAAAGATACTCAGATGTTCTGATATGTCCATAGCTATCAAAATCAAAATTGTGCAAGCAATGTTGGACTTTGAAGAAGCAGGATAAAAAAGATTATTGATGCTTTTGAACTTTTGATGTTGGAGAAAACTCTTGGAAATACTATGCATATCCAAGTAAATAAATGGATCATAGAATAAATCCATTTGAATTATCATTTGAGGCACAAGACCAGACTCAGACTATCATCTTTTGAACAAATTATGTGATGACCTGAAAGTCTACAATGCTGGAAAGTTGAAAAGCAAAAGAAGAGGACAATCAGCAGCAAGCAGAATAGACTTGAAATATACCAGCAATGGGTATACAGTAGAGAAACCTAAAGTGTAAAGCTTGGGACAGATTATTCTGGAGAAAGTCTGTTTAGCTCTTAAAAGTTGATACTAACTAAATAGCTCATAAATGGCTGTTTAAATAAAGGATTCATGAAAAAAGGATGGTAGAAAGAAAAACTAAGAAATGAAAAAAAATGATTTGTACTGATCATGACTGATAAAATATACTGTATATCAATTCCAACAATCCATCCTGCTCATCTGATTTGAAAGTCTTGAAGAAATAGAAATGGCAATTGTCTCATGGCTCTGGAAGAAGTTTGGATATTAATAAAAGATAAAGGTTCCTCTCGTACATATGTGCTAGTTGTTTCTGACTCTGGGGGTGGTGTTCATCTCTGTTTCAAAGCCGAAGAGCCAGCACTGTCCAAAGACGTTTCCGTGGTCATGTGGCCAGCATGACTAAACACCGAAGGTTCATGGAATGCTGTTATCTTCCCACCAAAGTGGTCTCTATTTTTCTACTTGTATTTCTAATGTGCTTTCGAACTGCTAGGTTGGAAGAAGCTGGGACAAGAAACGTTATGTGGCAGTAGGGATTCAACCTTTCGATCGACAAGCTCAGCGTCTTAGCCACTGAGCCACTATGTCCCTGATTGGATATTAATAGCTGAGATCATAAAGAGCAAGGATCTGCTTTAACAACTCAGGAATCTATGGGTTTTCTCTTTACTTTCACTTGTGTAAATGCATTTTAGAATTACAGAGTTGGAAGGGACTTTGGAGTCCAACTGCCTGCTCAGGCAGGAAACACTATACCACTTCAGACAAATGTTGATATTCATTTTTTTAAAAAAGAAACAAGTACAACTATGTTTGAAACAAAAGTGGCTGATGGTATTTTGGGTATACTAGGAAGGGAGGAAAGAAGCTGAGAAGAGCTGAGAAAGAAAAAAAATAAGGAAAGATAATGAGCTGCTGGAGAAAGAATGGAAGGATGGAGAGCGGTCCCAAATTCCGTCTCACCTATGAATTTGACATACCTTTTTGTTGTACATAAACATAAAGCAATGAAAATATATATTGCCTGTATTCTTTCCAAGTAAGGATAAAGGCTGTGTTTTCTATCTTTATTATGGTAATATATTCATTTATTCATTTCTCTACTTTTTCACAGAAAGAAACAGCAAAATGGATATAAAACGTCCTATGCATTCACAATGAAGTATTAGTTGTTAGGCAATTTAAGGAATCCAGTTAGTCTACTACAATATCAATCTTTCTCATATGCCATGACATTTCAGCAAGAATCCCGATTCATGTGAGAGATGTTTGTGGCCTTTGTCTTACCAAGAAGTCCCTACCTTCCCATAAATAGTATTCTAGTGGAGTGAACAGCATCTAATTAAGTCTGTCTTAAAAATGAACAACATGGGAAGAAGCTTGCTGTAATGTGTGAAGGAGTCTAACACAAGTCATGAGCCATTCCTGTGTATTTTGATTTTTTTCTTACATTACCATTTTTGTCTCTACTATTATTTAATTACTTGTATCTATGCAAAGGAATATTTCAGCTGAAAACTTACTTTTGCCAAACACTCAGAGACAAACTTAAGGCAAATCATTTCTGCCCTGTACTTCAATTAAGTACATCAAACCCAAAACAATCAAAATGCCATTTTGGAAATCAGATACTAAGTAACAATTAAAAAATACATATGCTGCTTTTTAAAATTATGAAAATGATCTAAACATATGTATAGTTTATACGAGAGACAATTCCAACATACATGCTTCTTTTATATCATATTAACAATTATGTTTGCTCTACTAAAACACAAAAATGTAAACATTAAGACTATCTACATTAATCTACTAAATAATTGATTCATTGTCTAGCACCAGCATTTGGACAATACCTGGCAGGAATTCTAGTTCCAACATATCTGGACAAAACCAAATTAGGGATATTTGCATTAAAAAGAAAATATATATTCTTTTCTCTAGTGGGATATTTATTTTTATGTTCATTATCCCATATCTAGCTAATGCTTCCAGTGACAAGCGTAAATAAGGCAGTATTATTCATGTTAGATGTTCTTGAATTATTTCCAGTTAAAACAAAAATATCCGTGATAATTAGTAGAAAAAAGACAATTCATTTCAGAGCCTAGTCACATTTTTGTTCTACATTCTATTTTCAAACAACACATTAAATAATCAATACGTTTTAGGATGGGCACTGACGGTTAGGAAGGCAATGGAGAAAAATATTTGGGGCAAGAAAAGAGGGTTAGAATATTTAATTTAGTCTAAAATATAGGCTAAATTAAAGCATGACTAATGTTATCTTATACAAATTTAAGCATACCACTTAAATATAGATATATTTGCATTTTTATTTTCATTTATACACTCTCAGATGTTTTGCTTGAAAATTAGATTCAAAGGCAAAACTATGACATAAATGTCAATTTAGAAGTAAACTGCATTGTATTCAAACCCCAAGATGTTAAAATAGGATTCCAGGCTCAGAAATATGTAACTCTACTTACTGTAACTGCAACTGCAACTAATGCCACTCTTGATTTCAATTTAATTAACTGTATCTGGATTAAGAATAACACTTCAAATTTATTTCCTTTATGTTAAAAAAAAATCAGTGACTTTTGGAATTCAAAGGATGTACTTGCTATGAGTTCTAGTAAGAGTCCCAGAAGCATCTAGAAAGTACTGTGTAGGGGGAAAAAGTTGCTTGCTTGTTCTTATGTACAGTATATGGACAATGAAAACAAAGTTTGAAAGAGACAGATCATTTGAAATTAGCTCAATTGCCTACTATACTGCATTTTCATGTTATAAAAGTCTCCTAACTTTTCCTATTTCTTTTAAATTGAAAATGTACTCAGTTCTTTTGAATTAAGCAAATCTGGTGAACAGTTTATTTTGTGTTGTTTAAGAACAGCCTCAATTATATTTCAAAAGGCTTTTGATGAGTTGCAGAGTTACAATCATCTTATATTATGTACAAATTGCAGCATAGCCTGCCCTAAGAGCAGAAAGGTAAAAAAGACAGTCTTAGATGGGTATGAGAAAGGCTAGTGATTACCAAATTCTAGGGACGTTCAGCTGCATACTATTCTGGAGCTGTAGTTGTTACATCTCTGTTGTATTTTAAAATTAAATTAAATTTACATTTTAAAAAAGTGAAAATGCCCTTTCTTACTCTAAACAGCATCAGATAGATATTAAACAACTCTCAAATAAGTGAAAAATCTAGGAAACATGCCTTGTGTCTCCCTGGATGAACTATTGTGAAGGATATCACATTTAAAAGTAGAAAAATAAAATAACCCCACCCCCCAAAGTCCACATTTATTAAGAACATACCCAATCCCATTGAAGCAGTTTGCTAATTTTACAATTTCCATACACAAATGCTGCGTCAGCCCTGAAAAACTAATGTTAACGCTTTAAAAAAAAAGATATTACAATTTCATTTAGGAATTTTTACTCCTAGCTCCTCTTTGTAGCTCCTCTTTGAGCTTTTCCAGCTGCATTAAGAAGGTCACAGCATTTTCACAGTTCTGTGTCAGCCACAACCTGGGGCTTTGTTTGGTGTCCATTTTTTGAGGATGGCTGGCCAGTTCCATTTTCCCGAGCCCCTCCATTGAGATTTGGTTTATCCTGCAGGTCAGGCTGCTCTTGAGAGGCCACAGGGATCTCAGGGTTGCCATGGCTATCATTTTCGATGTAATAAGGATCTTCACCCTAAAGGGGTTAGAGATATAAATAATAAAATTCAGAATTAGGCAAAGCTATTCAAAGGTCAACAAAACGATTTAGCTTCTATATAGAAAATAAAAAAAAATGTTCTTTCAGTCAGGCACTTCAGTCAGGGATTTAGAAAAGTATATTAAGATAATAT
This sequence comes from Thamnophis sirtalis, assembly GCF_051295495.1. NCBI lineage: Eukaryota > Metazoa > Chordata > Lepidosauria > Squamata > Natricidae > Thamnophis > Thamnophis sirtalis. The sequence continues at coordinate 55,121,993 of NW_028261387.1, forward strand.
TCTTGATGGAGTGGACAGGGAGGCCTTGTTCATGTATGAAGTATATTTCAGTGGCCTATCTGATCAATGATAATAATACAAATAATTTGACTATAAGCTTGTCAATAAAATGAGAGGTTGGATCAAATACTGAGAATCCGGAATACAGTTTCATTAATATTTTTGTCTATCCTGGTATCTAGGGTTTGGAGCGGAAAATTATTCATAGTTTACTTCCAGATTTTTTTAAACTGGAAGCACCAGAAAACTAATCTGGAGTTTTTTGCTCAGGGACAGATGTTTTAGCAATAAGTTATGAAATAGCCCCATGGATTGTAAGAGGTATTGCTCTATCTCTTTGCCCTATTATTTGATTCATACACAAGCTCACCTGCACCTATATTTCTTGATTGTAGAGATTGACAGTAATACCACTAATTTGCAATAATGGAATGATAGTCTATTTTCTGAAAGCTAATGTACAGTCCATAAGTAAATAAATGGAATAACAGGTCATCCATTAACTATTGCTGTGTTGACATTGGCATTGAATTTGTCAAGAGTTTTTATTACTATATGGTAGGACTATACAGTGCTTTGGATTTAGGTCTGGGAAAGACACACTCTGTGGAAAAATGACACCTTCGGTATGGTATTGCAGGTGTTCCTCCCAAATGTTCTAAATATCTTTTGAAAATTGTCTATGAAACTCTACAGAGTTCTATGTTTGCATTCCAGGTTAATTAAGGTGACCTACAGAAATTCATTGTATGAAAGTGGTTATTTAAAGAGAAAGATTTTTTCTTGGAGAAAAACTCTTAAAAAAAACACAAGAAAAGGGTCATGTCCCACAGATTTTGCAAAATCATTAGAGTTCATTAGAACGGTTCCAGCTATTTGCATTCCAATATTCCTATAATATCTCAAAAAGATATTTTCCTGGAAAATTATATGGGCAGTCAATTTATATGTGACTGAAACCCCATGAACGGTATTGAAGTAAAAGTGTCAGGTGCTGTTTCCCAGTTCCACTTCTCTACTTCATTTTACCACCTTCTGGATTTGGGAACAATATTTGCACATCCCCAGATATCAAAAATAAAAATTGATTACAGTTGCAGTTGTGCATTTAGCTGACATAGTTAAAATCAAAAGGTTGCCAGCCAGCCTAAAGATAGAAGAAACAGAAATTGAAAGCAACAAATGAATTAAGAAAAATATTTTCTTTTTCTTCACATTCTTTATTTCATCATTTGGTGATAAAATCATAGGGAAAGTTTTTAATGCAGCAGAAATAAGAGGAATAAATCCAATCTGAATTTAAAGCAGGAGGATATTGGGAATAATATGATTCCTATTTGGTGGTATTGATAAATTGTTTAATCTTACTGTTGAAAAAAGTAAGCATAACTTGAAATTGTAGAATATCTTATGGAAATGAACACATCACTTATAGTAATGGAAGAATAGCAATCCTGTCATTTTTCTCTGCAACTGCTGTTACATGCCTTCAGCTTTCTACTTGTTCTGCCAACTATAAGCACTAACCAGCCTCTCTCCCATGGGACTCCAGCTTCGTCGTCTCATAAGATAATATCCAGCTAATCCCAAAAATGCCAACAGCAGGCCGGTGGTGACTAAGGCAATAAGTGTCCCCCGAGAATGGACCTGGTGAATCTCAGTGCGTTCCTGCTTGTGGGATTTTATCCCAAGCTAAAAGGAAAAAAACAAACAAAAACAAAATAGAATTGAACCAAAGAAGTATGAAAACACCTATCAGGAATGCAAACAGCAGAAATGATAGATTCTTAAAGGTGATTTGTCATTTCTTACTCCATACAGTTTATGTCTTTTAATAAAATTTGTTACATAGAAAAGGTGCTTCCTCTGAAGTTTTTGTACCCTAGTTTAACACAGCTACCTCCTATGTCAGGTAGCTTGAAGGTTTTCACTTTGAAGTACTCTCATATCTTGTTTAAACAAGACATAGCAGGAATGAGGAAAGGACAACATAACAGTTCCAAACTGTTTAGAGTGTTAAAATATCCAGTTTATGGGGAAGTGAGGCTGACAAAATGCCCTATTAAATCTTAAAAAGCAAAGCCTTTAAAAAAACAGTTTTAAAAGTAAGTTCTTACTAAAGATTGAAGATTTTATAATCATCCGTCATTTATCTTTCTGGGCTGATAGCTTCCTGGAAGAGCAGAAGAGGCAGAATTAGCCTCTTCTGGGAATGATGGGTTATGTGATGCTTGCCAACAACTTAAAAACATCCCAAGAAATTTGCACATTATTGCTATTACACGTTTCACATGTGCTAGTGTAAACAATAACCTATTGCATATAATACAGACTAATTCTTTATATCATGGTATGACATTAGGTCTGAGGTAGACTTACAGAGTATAAAGTAAGACAAACAAATAGCAAAAAAAAACATTTTAAGGGAATGCAGAAAATAAAAAAGGCACAAAAGGATAGGACTAACAGCAATAAACAACTACAGACAGATTGGGCACATGTGCCAGTTGGCTATATTTCAGGCTAGACAAGTACATTGGGAGTAAAGGAAATACAATAATAAAAGGATGTGGCTTTAGGAAAAGGAAGGGGATTATATAAGAAAGAGCAAACTAGTGTAAACAACCATGCACTGGTGGAATAAATTTTGGACTCCATGTAAACGTACCTAAATAAATTCTATCAAAAGTGAGACACAATAGGTGGAATAGTTTTGTCCATTTTGGGAGGAAAATCGCAGCAACATAAAAGAGAACCCAATCAAATCTCTTAATCCAAAGTAATTCAAAGCACCTCATTCACTGTGTTTCTTTCAAATGATTTAAGAATTCAATCTGAAGATTGAATTGTGAGTTGCTGAATCTCTTTGAAATTGAATCACGCAGCTTTAAGATATGCATGTTTGGCAAGATAGTTTGGAAAGAGAGAAGTCCTGTGTTCTTCATATGTTTTGTATGTTAAATTACAATAGAAAGGAAACTAATTTTCAGGATGCAATTTCTGGAAAATTGGACTTTCTTTTGCACTTTGTAATAGAACACTGCACATCTTGAAAGCTATTTACCATATTTTTCGGAGTATAAGATGCACCAGAGTATAAGGCACACCAAGGTTTCGAAGAGGCAAATAGAAACCCAAGTTTTTGAACTCTGCAGACCTCCCAAAAGGCCCCTTTTTTGCAAAAATGGGCCCGTTTTTTTGTCAAAAAAGGGCTAGCATAAACTTTAGGAAGCTTATAGTGTGCTCCTGGGGGCTGGGGGGACCAAAACGAGTGAAAAACGGCCTTTTTTTTTTTGCTCATTTCTGCCCTCCCCAGCTCCCAGGAGCACTCTGCAAGGCTCTAAAGGCTATGCAAGGCCATTTTGGTGAAGGGGACAGGGTTTTGGGAGGCAAAAAATGCTGTATTCAGTGTATAAGAGACACCCAGATTTTCACCCTTTTTTTTTTTTTTGTAATTAGAAAAATATGGGTATGTCTTTAATGAATGAAATAGCTCCATGAAATCAGTTTCACTTTGTCTTCTGAAATATTCTCTGGCGAATCTGATACTAAAAGTGGTTTCTTCACATACAGGATACTGTAGATGCCCAGAAGCCTTTTCTGCCCAATAGAACTTTTGGTTGACATTTTAAGTTGATGACAACTCAAATCCATGAAAATGCATATTGCTTTTTGCTTAAAAGTGTTTTAGTGCTTAAAACATTTTACTCTGTTTTATAAAAATGGTAAGTTGGAAATTGTTTGGGAAATTCCCAGAGTCCGTTGCTTGTTATAGTAATTTGATTATTAAATTATAGATATTTTATTCCACATTCTTTGTGAAAAATATCACTGTTCATTTACATTATTTTAGTCATAAAGGATCTTGACATACAAACTTACCATTCAGATTTTGTAATATTTTAGGTTTTAATTTTTTTTATTCTGTTTCACCTAACTCCTATATGTAAAAGAATGAATAAATTACCGCTTTCAAATCTGGTTTCTTGTCATCCAGAAAGACACACAATGCGTCCGCACGTATATTTTCTAAAGCAGAGAAAACAGAAGAAGAATATTGGAATTATTTATCAAGCAAAGAAGCTTTAACAATATTTACAGTATCACTTCCACAGGTTTTATTCAAAGTTATATATGGCTTATATAACTGTGGTTTATTAAATAAATCACAATTGACTAGAGTGATAAAACATAGCATCATCATATGCTGTTGATACATAGCATATACCATAGCCATGAATAGATATGCGATAGAACTGTTAATTGACTCTGTGGAGATTGTTTGGGTCTCGATGAGGAAGAACACATTTTAATTGAATCCCTCCAAGAAGGAGTGGCTTTGGATCTACAAATCTAACAATTGCAAGGAAAATCCATTTCTTAAAACTCTAAAGGTTGTATTCCTTTGTTCAAAGATGTTTTTTAATTTGAGAATTCTCCTGTTTGAAAACCAGATGTCAGAGAAACCTTTTTGTACAATTAAAACTTTTTTTTCCTGGATTTGGAGGACTTACTTATAGTCACCAAAGATCTAGTCACTTCTATTAGATCATAGGTGTCAAACTTGTGGTGTCACGCCGTCATGTGATGTTTCATGACATTTTTCCCATTCACAGAGCTGGGGTGGGCATGGCCATTATTAAAAAATGCTCAACATGGGATGACTCTTGAAGGACCTGTGGAAACTGAAGCTGCTGGAGAATGAGAAGGCTGCAGTAGTAATGGGAGTTGCCTTAATTTCCAACTGAATATTGGGTGTGGTGTAAGGTGCTGGTTGCCACATTTAAAACTTATATAGATCTGATCCTGGTTATCTGGTTATCTTCTCCTTAATTCATTTGCCTGTCCAAACAAATGAAATAGTATAGCAATAGACTTAGATTTATATACTGCTCCATAGTGCTTTGCAGCAGTCTCTGGGTAGTTCACAATGTACGCATATTGCCACCTATAATCTGCATCCTCATTTTACTGACCTTGGAAATATAGTAGGCTGAGTCAACCTTGAGCGGGTCAGGATTGAACTCCTGGCAGTGGGCAGAGTTAGCATGCAAATACTGTATTCTAATCACTGTGCCACCATAGCTCATGAATAAATAAAAATCAACTCTTCCACATTCGATCTCTCCAAGATTATACCTGATGTGGCCCTAAGGCAAGCATTCTTTGAAACTCCCTTCCAGTGGAAATGTCACATCACTCTTAGGATCCAGGAAAACTTTGAAAACCAACTCATTTTGTCTTCTACATGGAGAGAGGGTTTTTTTAATTGAAAGATGGGACACACTCATGTCCCTATGTGTGCTTCTGGAAAATAATTATGTGTATTTAAGGATTTGGAGAGTATTTTATCTGTTTACCTGTTTAGCTGCCTAGATCCTATGGGAGCAGACAAAATTCAAGCATAATAAAAATACATAAATAAGTTATAAGTGATGGTTTACAAATCAAACTGAGTGTGTTTGCACAAATTTAATAAACACATTATTAAATAAAATTCTAAAATAAAACCAAATAACACTATGGCCCATGCAATCTGTGAATCAAGTCAGAGTTTTCAATTAGTATTTGAATGCTGTTGTAATATATACCATCTATTGTTTTGAATTTAATAATGACAGGAATGTGGGTGAAAGAGGTTCTAATTTTTTATTTGCTGCTGGCCACAACATTTAGCTGATTTTGAAAAAAAAAAACCTAAGGTGGGATAGATTGGTTAGCCCCTAGATAAGAGATAACAAGGAAATCCCATGGCTGTAAACTAACTGGGAAGTAAAAAACCAAAAACAAAAGTAAACCACTTCCTGACCTTAATTTTTTGTTGAATAGAAGTAATGCCTAGCTGAGGGCACCTATTACATTTTGAAATGGTTGGTTTTTCAAATATTTTCTATAATCTAAGGATGAAAAAGATAGTAAAAACTTTGGGTTTACTTATCTTGCAAACCCATAATTGCAGGATTGGGGCTAAATGAGTTATATGTAAGAGTTGTTGAATCAGCCAAAGGTAAAATAATGGTTTCATGAGACATGTGAAATCTAGTCAATCTTAGCAAGTCACTGACCAATTTGATTACAAGCTATAATAAATCCCTTCAACTAACCTGTATTGTTAACTGCAAGCAACAACATGCAGTGGTGATTCATATCAGAGTTGGCCAGTTCAATATGGCATGGCACTTCTTTTTTTTTACAAACCAATTTGCTCAATCCCTCCCCTTTGTTTCTTTTAAAGTTTTCCTAAAAAATAAGACAAAACAAAAACAGTTACAGTTGTAGAACATTTTTCATCATTTGTTTTTCTTTACATTTATCCAAAACCAAGTGGCATATTAATTATCACTGGTTTCTACCATGTTTTCCCGAAAATAAGACAGGGTCTTATTTTTTTACCACCCCCCAATAAGCATTTGGCCTTATTTTTTGGGAGGTCTTATCATTTTTGAGATGCAGGGGGCAGCGAGCATGGTTAGCTCATGGCTGCTGCTGTGCTGCAATATTTTAGGGGAGGGCTTATTTTTGGGGAGGGCTTATTTGAGCTCATGCACTCAGAAGTCCGAATAGGCTTATTTTCCGAAGAGGTCTTATTTTGGGGGAAACAGGGTATAAACATAGCAATATTTCCATGAGCTACAGTCTGTTCTCCCAGTAACATCTATTTATGGATTTCTTGGCTCAAAATCTACAAAGGTTAAGATAAACCATAAACATTAAGAACAATTTTCCAAGAAGGCATAGCAACTCCATTTATGGAATCCCTATTTTCTACTATGACTTTCAAAAATACATGCATAGAAATATTCTTTACGGTACATTAATGAGCACATCTCTAAAAATGGGAAAGATTATGTGAATTATAGCACGTGAAAGCAGACCTACAGTAGTTTAGAACATGTTTAAGCTATATGCTTGGGATTCTTAATTGTTTCACTGTAGTATAATGGATGGAAAGGATTACATGTCCACTTATTAAAACATTATAATAAATCAAAATAGAGAGAATATGTACTAAAATATTTGTCAACACATTTCCGTGGATACTGATTACTAATTAAATATAATCTTAAATTGCTGATTAAATAAGTAATGTCATTATAACAATTCATTCTGCAACTATGTCCTAAACGAGCCAAGGCACTCTTAATGTTTTGAAATCACGAGCACCCTGTCCTTTTCCACTGTTACCAGGCAGGAGATGAGGGAAATAACAAGCACAGACTTGGCCTTCCTGTTTCAGAAATGCCTTGAGTATTTCAAATGGTTTTTTCATGGCACATTTTGCAAGGATAAAAATCTTCCCACATAAAGATTAAAATAAAATGTCGCCTTTCCCAAACACTTGTGGAGGAGACAGGAAGAAAAGTGTGAGGCTGTAGTTATTTCCCCCCCCCTCCATTTGGTCAATTTGGACATCAAAAGAAAGGCATAGGTCAAGGTCAGACTCAGAAGACCTAGAGCTAAAATAATAATCTAAAGCAATTTAGAAATATAGGCTGGTTCAATAAGTTGAAAAAAGAATAAGTTGAAAAAAGATTGAGTCTGGTTGTTGAATTTTTCATGTCCAATATATATTAAACTAGTAGAAATTTCTTCTTTAATTTTTTTTTCTAACATTGTGGAATTTGGAAAAAAATATGTACAGAGGGTGGGATTCTGTCCATCTGTTTGTTCATCAGCACAATAATTATTTAAAAACCGACTAGAATGATGCCAAATTTGCACTAGAAAGAAAAGCAAGTAAAAGAAAGTTATAAAATGGGCTGGATCTGCTTGGGAGCTGTGGAGAAAAAACACTCCTGTTAAATTCTTCCTAGGCCTCCTTATGGGAAAGGCAATTAGGCAGCTGCTGAGAACTTTCCTCCTCCCCTCAGAGCAGGATATATGTAATCCATGTTCTACAGGAAACATATATGGACCGAGGATCCTGTCCCCAGGCCTCGATTTTGACACCCCTGTCTTAAAGTTTCACTTCAGCTTTCCTTTGCTTTACAGACCTGCAACAATCCTAAATGCAAGGATCACTTGAAAAATTACATTTTCATCATTGTCATAACTGCACTCACAATCTGAGCCAGTCACTAAATGAGGGTTCTCTGTAAATAACTTCCTACCGGCTGGAGGAATTCATGAATTGATAGGCACAGTGTAGGATTTTACATATTAATCCATTTAGGATTTGGAATATCCATTCATACATTCAGGTGGTTTAATTAGCTTCATAAAAATCTCAAATGGTGATTTAATGTAGCCCAATGGAATAAACAAAAGCTACACAATAGAAATAAAAATGTAAACAATCACAGAATTCATTATGCAAGGGAAATGGAAGAATGCAAATAAAGCCAAACAAAAACCATTCCCACAGATATTAGTTTGGGATATTGAGGAAAAGCACTCATGGTTTTTTTCTTTTTTGTGGAAAAAATTGAGAGGATGTCAGAGTTTCCTTTCTACTGAATGGAAAAAGCCTGACAGAAAGACAAACAAGTTGAAGGGGTTCATTCTATCTATTTGTGTCTCAGACACAGCAATCAGTCTTAAAAATAATGCATGAGACAAAGAAGGCCTGATACCAATTTCCACTAAAAATTAGCCAAGAGATAAAGCTGCAAATTGTGTGTACCGGTATCCTCAGGACTGTAATACATTATAGTATCTTTTCAGTTTCTGTAGTAAGTGAAAAAGATCATAACAAAGAAATATGGTGTTGTTATTAGTTGCGAAGTCATATCCAACCCATCACAACCCCATGGACAACATTCCTCCAGGCCTTCCTGTCCTCTACCATCCTCTGGAGTCCATTTAAGCTCACGCCCACTCCATCCAGCCACCTCATTCTCTGTCGTCACCTTTTTCTTCTGCCCTCAATCTTTCCTAGCGTCAGGTTCTTCTCCAGTGATTTCTTCCTTCTCATTAGGTGGGTGCACATAAACCTAGAGGTTTAAACTGATGCCTCCTAGATGTATCGGCTACTATAATTTCTCTCCCATTGGTGGAGACTGGTGCAAGATTTTAGCAATTAGGATTGAGCAATAATAATTACTATAAAAGAATAAATTATAAAGTGACATTTAAGCTTATACTTGGAATATTAATAATAATTACTATAAAAAATAAATTATGAAGTGACATTTAAGCTTATACTTGGAATATTCACTTATGCAACTGATTTTGCTAGAATTGGTTTCAGCTTTCATTCTCCTTACAAAAAAAATAGTATAAACAGATGATTCAAATATGAATTTTATAATAAATTCCTGTTCATCATACTATTATATCATCATCATCATCATCATCATCATCATCATCATCATCATCATCATCCATGTTTCCTCAATAGCATGCATGGTCATCACAATTAAAGGAAATATTATGATCTGGGTTCTTAGTCATCCATTAAAAATTTCTGTTCATGTAAAAAAACCCTGTCCATATACATACCAGTGAATAAAAACAATGTTTCAGATGGAAATCAAACACTGGTTTGTGACTTCCTTTTATAGAATATATTATAGTTCTCCACATTGACAAATTAATGTTCACAATTCATTAGTTAATAACAATTTTTTGCTTATTAGCTATTTTTGTTTGAATGCTACATAGTGCCTTATTAGCCAGTACAGCACTATTAGCCAGTTTTTAATAATTTAGAAAAACCTACAAACCATTACTAATATCAGAATTGTTATTAAATAATATTATTCAATGTTTTAGCATTGGGGATATGGTAACATGTGATTTCCAAGGCTTATAAGCCTTTATCAAAAGTTGTGATGACAAAGCCAGAACTTCAGTCAAATGGCCACTTCTGTACAAGATTCACAGCCTGATTCATTTAGGCAGTTTTTCTAATTTGGTGTCTTCTAGATGTATCAGAACTTCAGATTTCAGGCTTTCCAATCAATGATTTCAATATATACGTTACTGGCAATGTGTGAAAAACCGGCATTGTATAGAATACCTAGGAAATCCCTATAGAATGACATAGGAAATCTATAGAATGTATGATTTTTTAGGCAAAGTATGAAATGTTTGTGTTATTTTAATATGCTATATACTTTCTCTAGGTATTGTATACGTAGGCATTATGCAGAGTGCCAAGAGCTATTTAGGCAAATTATGAAAAAAAGAATCATGAAAAGACTTAGAGTTAAGATTAGTACTAACATACAGTATATGAAAATGAAAAAATAAATTCAAAATAAAGTACAGGACTTTCTTACTGAAAAAAATAAAAAATCAGCATTGAGCTACTTGTTGCAACAGGGAAGGCAAGAATGGCATTTTAGGGGGAGTATTTTATAGTTTTCCATTTGGCATTGCATAGATGTCACAGGAAATGTGTGATATATTAAGCATTTCATACTTTGACGTCTCATTTTTGGCATTCTATAGATTTCCTAGGGCATTCTATAAAATGCCTAATTTCACACATTTACAGGAACATATAAATTATGTCAATCCTGCAGAGGAGTAATCTTCGTTCTCAATCATGTATAGTAACTGAAATAATAATAAAGATCAATCTGATAAAATTTCCCTAATACTGATCCCAAATACATTATGTAAATGAATAGAGCTAAAAGAAAGCCAACCTGCATGTTGTTATCACAATTCTAAATAAATTATTAATGTGTTGTTTTTTTGCTTAAATATCACCCCACTAGGTGGCGCCTATGCTACAAAAGTAAACTTCTGTAGGAGTTTAAGTCAGCAGATGGTTTACAAACGTTTTGAAAAACTTTCAGCTTAAATAATTTCCATATATTCTACCACATATTAGATCTTTCTAAATATTACTTTAGCATAAACATTTAAATACTGGTATTATTGTACATTTCAACATGGGATGTTGACATACCTGCTTCTGCAGTGCAGTGCATGCTCAATATAATTGTTTACTGGTTTAGCTATAGTACAGCTCAAATTGCAAAACTTCCATTTCAAGGTTTGCAAGAGAGAAATTTTGTGGCACTTGCAGAGAGGCCATTCTCTCATTTCTGGAACTCTTGCTTTATCCCAGCATTCTGCTGCTTGAACTCAACCAAACGTTTCTCAACCAACTGGATTTAACACTTTCTAGTCGATGTCTAATCAGTTTCACAAATCTTTACAATCTCTCCTCCAATTCAGGTTAATTTTCCTTGTTATAGAAACAGGATGTCATGAATTCTTACCTCGGTCTACCCTCTAGGATAGATGCTAAGAATTAACAACAATGATGCCAAAAATTAAGAAATTGGCATCCTATCATCACCATGCAAAATGTATTTAGTCATGCCGGCCACATGACCATGGAGAAATCTTTGGACAGCGCTGGCTCTTCGGCTTTGAAATTGAGATGAGCACCTCCTCCTAGAGTTGGGAATGACTAGCACATATGTGCAAGGGAAACCTTTATCTTACAACTATTGATGCTATAGTGGAAAAAGTGCTTGATGTGATGCTGGATGGAGTTCATTGGACAACTTATAAATTTAACAAATGGAATGCATGAACACCTATTGTTTTAAAGATGGGCGGAGGATAACGATCACTTTTTACTTTTCCATGTTGGCTCTTCTGCACCAAGAAATTCCCTTCTCAGCTTTTTATCTTAAAGCAAAGCAAAACCTCCATTATAATGAATGCCCCCGTTGCCATTTGCTCCTTCTTGTCTACTTACACAAGATTGGACTTCATGGAGTTCCAAGCATACCACTTCAGTGGCAGGAGACAGCTGCTTGATTTTCATACATGTGATATTGAACTAGAAAAAGAAAGGATGAAAGAGTGTATCATTGTATTTCCTTTTGTCTAGTGTCATTTGTCTATTTTATTTGCTAATTGCATTTCCGTGAAATCACCAATTAATTAGTAAGTGCTTGAAAGGTTCTTGGTGCTTTCTCAGTTTGGTTGTTGTCTTGCAAATGGTTCATCACCCAAACTATGTAACATCATCAGTACTAGCCTGATGATGTTACCTAGTTTAGCTAATGAAACATCTGCAAGAAAACAATTAAGTTCAGAGAGCACCAAGGACCCCTAATTTCAACCCTGAGCTACAAATATTCTCTTTTATTGATATGTGCTTACTGAATAATTCAAGAACAAAGAATAAACATTGCTAAAATGTGACAGAAAAAAGCACAAATATTTTTTTCTTGTGGAAAAAAAAAATTCCCAAAGAATAACAGAAATGATTAAAAAGGTCTTTTTATGCTTACATGTGATTTTAAACAAATAGTTGTATTAAGCAGACAAACCAGCAACTTGGTGTAAACATAACCACAAAGAAGGTGTTAGGCCACTATCTCTGTGAAGGCTATTCTGTAATAGAAACACCAACATCAAGAAGACTGTTTCTGAAATACAAGTTCACCTTATGTGATGGGGACACACTGAACCATATCTGTGAACATAATTACAAAGTTCAGGCTGGCAGACGTATGCAAGAGACAATTATCTCAGGAAATTCTGTAGAGATTCTCAGTCACGGTTGTCCCCAAAGTGCTTTTTCAGGAGGCAACCGGACTTTCTTGTTTTTCCTTTGAAGACGTTTCACTTCTCGTCCAAGAAGCTTCTTCAGTTCTGACTGGATAGTGGGGTATGGACTTTCTTGTTTTTCTTTCCATTCCCCACTACCCTATCAGAGCTGAAGAAGCTTCTTGGATGAGAAGCAAAAATTCTTCAAAGGAAAAACAAGAAAGTCCAGTTGCCTCCTGAAAAAGCACTAACTAAGGAAATATTCTCACAGTTCTAATGTTAGAAAACTTTCAACCATTTTCTGAAAGGAGACATAATTCAAAAACGTATATGCTTCCATCAGACAAATAGCATTATATGGCTGAAAAGACCATTGATGAATATAGAGTAACCTAAAATGGAGATAGCAAACCAAATAAATCTGTTGAACTTAAATTTTATCTACTTGAAATCATAGGTAAACTTCCTCAAAAGCAATCAAACATATCAGATATATGAAAGAAGGGTCAGTATCAAGGAATATGTTACTTTAGTATCAGTTACTTTTGTTTTAGGAATATTTGGCTTTGTAATTCCAATACTAAGAACAGAGTCAATTTAAATTCAGACTAAGGCAAATGTTTATGCAATAACTGAATTAGTTTTACCTGTACTCAGATACATTTTCATATAGCAAGATGAGATTGTGTGACAATTTACATTTTCTGAACACAAAATAGTAACAAAACAGTAGCTAGTAAAATGGTCATGTAGAACATTACAGTGTCTGAATGTCAAATGCTATTAAAAACCTGAATGTGGGAAAGCGCATTAGAGAAAACCACAGCTGGGAGTTGCAAATTTATGTTCCCTCGTCCCTTCACATTTGTGCTTTGGGCAGCTTGCCAATCAGCTGTTGGAGCTTCCTCTGCTGAGGAAAAAAGTTATGTAAACACATCTATTCTCTTGCACCCTCTTCCTCAATAAAATGAAATAAGAACAATAGCCTAAGTGAGATTCAAAGAAATAAATGTGCACCTATAAGAATCATCTAGGAAGCTGAAGAATATAGGCTGGCACTTTTGAAAAAGAATCTGAAATTAACATGTTGATGAGAGTGATCAATACACCAATCATTGATTTACAATAATGATCCCAATAAAGGAGATTATAGTTTTTCTTTTTCATAACAATCCCAAATTTTCACAATCTTACCATCAGATTGTTGTTCTCAGTCATGGCTGTATTAAGAAAAACAGTAGAATTATCTGTTGTTGGCTTAGTAGGTTCATTTGTTAAAAGCGATGTTGAGCTTAAATTTTGAGTTGTTGTCTCATTGTTAGTAGTCAATATTGCATTCCACTGTGTAGTAACTGATGTAGCTGTTGTATTTGGTGAAATTACATTTGTTGTGGGTATGCTGGGGGCAAATGTCTCTGGTTTGGTAGCATTACTTGATGTCTCTGGAAAGAAATAAAGGAATTGATTGGTAGATAAAAATGCCAAATCCAGTATAAACATCTGGCTGACTAACAATAATAATAATTCATGATCAATTTATACATACATGGTCAATTTTTTCAAATGATTACATGATCAATTTCTACAAAAGATGAGGGGGAAATGGATCAAGATACAAGTTTTCCATTTGTCAATTACAAAAAGCCACATTTCTTGGATCTACATATATACTATGCTGATATATTATGACATCCCAACTTCTTGGAAAGAACTTAATGTGAATGAAGAACCACATCATCTAAAAACTGGCAGCTGTGCTTTCACATTTTGGGGTAAATTGATGGACTATTAGTGTGCACTTAATAATCTCAAATAGCACATTTTAATATGGAGCTTCAGATGCATCATTCAGCCATACCTAAATATATTTTGAGAAATCCCTCTCAACCATTCTAACCAGCATAATATCTTAATGTCAGGGAATTGTGCAGCCGGTGTCCAAATGGAGTCATAGATGCTAACACGAACAAGCATTTTTATATAAATAAATATATTTACAGTAAATAAAATAGGAAAACGGGCATCGCCAGGTAAACCAACAAAGCAGGAACATCATGAGGTAAATCACAGAGAGCACACAGAGAAAAAAAGTGGAAAACGAGGAAACTCTCCCTTTACTCTCACAGCAACCAATTACATTTCCAATTCCTTCACGTCGTGGCCACTTCTCTTTAACCAATTAGCTATAACTATATGTTTTTACACATTGTCCAACCCTTCAATTTTAAATATCTTAACACCTAATGAAATACTGCTCTCTAAATTTAGGAGATTTTTGTCTTTGGCTAGGTTTAATGCCTTCCCAATAGTGGTCACTGAGGGAAGATACAAGGACATTTCATTTGAGTAAAGACTAGTCCTTCTGGCACAGGAGCAATATAGATATTGAGCCATCTTCCCTTGTGTAGTATTGTATTGTTCACTTTATGTTATTTCATATCAGGAGTTGCTATCTCCATTTTTAGACCAATGTCCTAGTTACTCCTTTTCTCTTCACCTATTGCTATCTGATCAGTTGAACTTTGTCTTACTGAACATAGCTAAGTAGCTACCGGTAAATATATTGTCCTATTACTTGCAGTAATAGCTGTATCTTACTAATAATCATGTTTTAAATAGTATTGTTCCAGACTAAGTGATTGTTTATTGTTAGTTTTATTCTTTTTTTTTTTAAATAGTTACTCACATTTAGGATTCACGGTTGTGAACTCTGCTGTTTATTTTCATGACTCACTATTTAGGAGTTGTATGTATTAATTTTGAATTTATTTTGAACTTATATATGATAGTAACACCTGTTCCAAACATTTCAGATATTTAACAATACATTTGCATAATAAGCAAAGTATTTTAGGCCAAAGTAAAGGTTCCCCTCATAGATATATTATAGTCATTCCCAACTCTAGGGAGCAATCTCTATTTCAAAGTGAAGAGCCAGCGCTGTCCGAAGACGTTTCTGTGGTCATGTGGCCAGCATGACTAAATGCTAAAGGCACACAGAACATTGTTACCTTCCCACCAAGGTGGTTCCTATTTTTCTACTTGCATTTTTTACATGTTTTTGAACTACTAGGTTGGCAGAAGCTGGGACAAGTAATGGGAGCTCACTCTGTTATATGGCACTATGGATTCTAACTGTTGAACTGCCAACTTTACTGATTGACATGCTCAGCATCTTAGCCACTGAGCCACCCTATAAAGTATTTTAGTACCAGCTAAAAATTGATTTAAAATAATAGTCTGGAATTGGGAAGGGAAATTGATAAATTGATGTCTAGAGGTAAAATTAAAGTACACTTATAACATTTCATTCCTGATAAAAGGAAATTAAAAATTGAACAGTTTCTTGAAAAATTTGGAAATTGCACTAAGAATTATTCAATGAAAATTACATTTCAATATTTTTTTTCTTCCAGATCAGAATAGGTCAGAATATTATCTGTCTGAGAAAAGATAGGAAAACTGGGAAAACAGAAATGGCAACACTTTGAGGAAGTTTATGTTTTTATCATAAATGATTAAGTGAGTCAAACTAGTTCCATAGAAATGTTAAAGCCAACTTACCTTTTAGTGATATAACAGTAGAGCTTAAAGGGGTAATTGTAGAAGCAGAACTAGGAGCAATGATTGTCGTCAACTTCTCAGTAATAATGGTAGTATTTAGAGAAATACTACTTGAAACACTTTCCACACCAGAGACACGAGTTTCTAAAAATGAAAAAAGGAAAGAAATGCAAAATATTTATAGTTATTCAGTACAGTTCCAAACCGATAGCAAAGGTAAGAGGATTTCATGCCTGATGGAGATTCTACAGGGGCTGGAAAAGGCACATGGGGAGAGTGCAGGTCAGGAAAAATTTGTGGGCAGAGATCAGGGCAGCTTGTGGGTGGTAGTGGAATGGGTTGAGAGGGTATACGTGTGTTCCTTCTCTTTTGTTCCTTTCTCCCTCCCTACCCATTACTGAGAAACTGTCATGGAAATTGAAAAGGAAGTTCCCATGAATATAGCAGAAGCAAAGCAGCACAATAGCATCCAGTAGAACTGAAGCAGCCACAACTTTCCAGATTCAATCCTTCTAGAATAATGGGTCCCAGACTCCCAGATTTTGGACACATTCTGTAAGTTAGCCTATTTAAGGTACCTTAGTTCAAAAAATTGTTGCCCTATAATGTTCTGTTGCACCCAGTTAAAGGTCACAACAATGAGCGTTTTAGTGCAGTAGTATTTAGATAGAATTCCATGGAATTTACAAAGAGGAAGGTTGACAGATTCCTGTAGGGATTCACAATTTAAAATAAACAGGAAAGCATTGGGGGAGCAGGAAGGGGAGAGAGAGATCAATCTGGAAAAGACAGGCTATTAGTTCAATTGCTTGTACATTGCCTTAGATTAAAGTTATTCTGAGAAAAAAAGGAAAATGTGAATTTCAGGGAGGGAATTTTAGGGAGGAATCAACACAAGAAAGCATTCAGGGAGGCAGTTCTAGGAGTATCTAACCCATGCTAGCTTCTTCTAGAATACAAAAGATGAAAGGGTGGAGCAGAAGCTCTTTGGATGATTAAAATTTACAGGAAGGGATGTATCAGAATAGAAAAGCAGATAAGCAACTATAATTCCATGGAACAGTTTCCTGTACCCCTGAAGTATAGCCCTTGAAACCTAAAATGCCTCTACATTGGCAGATCTCCTTCTGCAGCAATGGAACTACGTATCATACAGTGAGTAGGAAGAATGATTTAAAAGTGGGGATTGCAATGGGAGCAGTACTATGTCAGGCCTACAGTCATCTTTACTTTTGGTTCTTTGGCCTGCCATACTTTCTATTTGCTATGCATTTTCTATTGTGGGAAAATGGGAGGGGGGGTTGTAAGGAGTCTCATACTATGTAGTCACAACAAAATTCTTTCTAGAAAACCAAGGTTATCCTTTGTCTCTGCACCTGACCGGAATTAGATGGGTGGAACTGCCAGCATGGCAGTGGGAGGTTGGACCATGTGAAGGACTTGTAGGTGTGGGGCAAGATCTTGAACTTTCAACTGGGTGAGGAAAACCCGGAAGTTTTAAGCTTCGGGTTTTCCTAAATGTGCCAACATGGCTCTCTTAATAAATTGGAACTTTGAGCAATACTTTGCCTTGGACTCTGATTTACTTTTGGATGCTATTTAGAACTATATTTTCCAACATACAGTATATTTCTCTTATTAGACTATAAAGAACCGATATATCCACATTTCAGCAGGAGAGATCATGTACTTCCAAAGCCACAAGCATATAATATACACATGTAGAAAGATACTGTATCGAGAAAATTAATCACATGTACATTTTCCCCCATTGCAGTTGAACAATTTGGGAGTGTGAGATCAGGAGGAAAGGGCAAGGCATACAGTTGAGGCTTCTTGCCTAGGCATCAGAGCACCAATGAAAGCAGTCCTTGATAATAACAACTTGGGAATATAGCAGTAGACTTAGCAATAGCAGTAGACTTATATACTGCTTCATAGGCCTTTCAGGCCTCTCTAAGCGGTTTACAGAGAGTCAGCATATTGCCCCCAACAATCTGGGTCCTCAGATTGGGAACATATTGCATTGAAAATTACAATATCACTGCTAATGCAGGGGTAAAATGTCAGGACTCTTTGTGGTTTCCCAAGCCATAGGAGTGTGCTGCCTACATGGAATTCCTTATATGAAAGAAGAAGTGAATTATTTCATCTTGGGGTAGTAATTACATTAATTGTAAATAATTAAAGTAAAATTAAATGAGATGTTTTTATCCTAGCCTTGCTCACTTCTTTATTCTGACCCAGTTACATCTGGAATGCAATCATCCAACATACTCCTGAAAAGTCAAAGTCATATCAAAGGACCAAGTACAGAGACCTGAGAGGGAAAAATCAAAGACAGAAAACATGGCTCATCTTGAAAATAGTAAAAGTTTGATTAGATAGATCTTGACTTGAAGCAAACCAACTGAGAACCAAATCATGAAGACAACTTTGAAGAATTTGGACAAATGGGAAATCAAACAGAAGAGAATAATCAACTATATCAAAGACTGAACAGATCTTATTGAGATGGAAGAGTGAGGACAGTTGGGTGGAAAGTTGGGCATTGAAAATAGTTTTGGTAAGGGCCATTCAGAGGATGATAGTGGCAGAAACCATATGGGAAAGCTTTAAAGGTAGGATTGAACAAAAAATGCTGGTAGAATGAAAGATAGCTAGTTTAAGGAATTTATGATGCAGGACACAAAGGAAATTAGATAAATAAATAATAAAGATGTAACTGAATTAGTATTCATGTGAACGCACACACATACATAACCCTCTTCATTTTTTTTTGCAAGAAAGTTCTGTATTAGAATAGATATTTCATATCACAAAACATGCATTTGTATACAGATGTTTTTAGTAGTTGATGCTGTTTTTGTTTGGAAAATTGTTCTGAGTTATTCACAGTAGTGCTGGATTGCAATTTTCCAGCCCTTTACTTTGGTCTCTGCTGGAAGCTGGAGTTTATCAACATCTGGACAGCTGTCTCTAACCTAATTCTTTGTAATTCTTTAAGCAATATTTAAGATAATATTTCCATTTATAATTCCAGTAATAAAACACTGATGCCTTAAAATATTTATTCCTAATTATTTTGCCTTTTTAGGTTAAATGCATTTGAGCTTTCAGAAACCTTTAAAAAAAATTAGGTTGATTCTAATAACAAATGCTACAATTTCAGACTTTCAAACTATTGTGGTTATATTTTTTCTTTAAAAGTCAATACAGACTTGAAACTCAGATAACAAGTGAACAAGTTTTAAATCTTTATTTTTATAATCCACATTCAACAACAGCTTTGTTTGTTCCCTTTTGTGAAAATATTACCGATACCTAATGTAATTTATGAGCTACTATTATTGTTTCTGAAAGCAGACAATTTTTCCTGTGCTTCTTTCATGAGCCATACTTCTCGAAGTTCCTTTAAACAATATTTAAATTGTTTGAAAGTATGTTTTAGAGGAATTTTAATCATGGTATTTTTTTCTAAAGGTCAAAAGGCTAGAAGCAGAACAAGAAATCAGTTATTTTCCAGGATTTGGGCAAGGTGTATATTTGTATCCATCAGCCTTATTAAAAGAACATTCTGTTGTGCAAAAGGATATGTTCCCATTGCCAAGAATTCTGGATTATCTTAAAATTAATCTAGAACAAATGTTTAGAGCCAAGTGCCTGAAACAGAGTAATTGATGTCTCATATAACATAGCTCAGGATGTGTGTATTAATGCTGCAAGTTCACCATAGTGTTGGCCAGACATTATTTTGTATTCACTGCATGAAAGGCTATTTGTATACACATTCCAGTTTGCAAAATAACTAACATTCATGTATTTGTATCCAAATTGTAGACATGTGACATTTGCATGCTCATTTGTATACACTTCACTAAGTGCTTGATTTACATTTAAACTGCTGAATTTATATTAATTACAAATCATCTTAATATAACCTACTTGCATACTGAAAAAAAATCAGATTTATAGTTTTCATTTTTAGTATTAAATTTATATGCTACTTCTTGATGGCAACTTAAAACAAAATAGAAGCTAGTGTATACTACAAATATAATATGAATAAAATTAAAATCCTACTAGTTAACCTCTGCCTTTTAGGATCAATCATTAAGGGACAAGAAGTCAAAAAATATGCCAAAGACTAGCACTTGGTAGAACACCCATGAAAGCCTCGGAAAAAATTTAAAAACCCTTATGTATCTACGCCTACAAAGATACGAATCATGCAAACCATGGTTTTCCCTGTGACATCCCATAGAAGTGAAATTTGGAAAAAAAGCATGATAGGAAGAGTATTGACACCTTTGGACTTTACTGTTCAGTAACTTTACTTGGTATTCTCTGCTGAGAATACCAAGGACAGCTAAGAAAACAAACCAATGAATAATCAAAGAAATCACCACAAAATTCTCCCTTGAGTTCAAATGACTAGGCTCAAATTATCCCACTTTAGACACATTATGCAAAGGCATATCTCTCCGGAGAAGGTTCTAATATTGGAAAAGATGAAAGGAAAGGAAAGAGGACGACCAGTAGCAAGGTGGATGGACTTTGCTAGTGATAATGAACACATCATTAGAAGACCTGAAAGACCAAGTTAGGAATATATTATCATGGAGAAAATCTATTTATATGGATGATAGGAGTAAAAAAAATGACCTAATGGCACATAATCATCATTTATGAAAAATAGAATGAAATACCGGTTTTCTTCTCATTATTTTAATACTTTGTAATCATGATCCCTCTCTCATTCTTCAATAACAATGCTTGTTCTGTCTCTGTCACAAAGAGAAACTAGAAAGAAACAGATTAAATGAAACTTGCACACTGGGGCAGATTCTGACTCCCTTCTCTGGTTGACCACACCTGAAGACAAATAATTTGTTCGGGCATTCTCAAATCTGCACGAACCGACAGGATTTTCCTGTCCCTTAGTACTGTAGGAATTGCCTTGAAAACAGGATATCAGATTATCCATGTGGTAGATTGATTAGTTTAAATTTTCCTTCTTCCCACCCACTAGAAATCTGTATTTTCAAGAGTGTGGAAATGAGTAATGATTAGATATGTTGTAGAAATCAAAGGGATTGTTCTGTGAGGTTAAGGTTCCTAATGAATTTAAGCAGCAAAATCCCCTAAATTTTGAATAGTAAATGTTGTGGTTAAGTTTCATTTTATACTGCTTTAACCATTCTTGACCCCTTCTCTGCTTTAATGAATGTGCTACATTGGGAATGTATATAAATTTGATCATTTTTGTCTGCCCCCTGGGTATGCATGCTTGCTTGATTTTTAAGGCAAGAAAAGGAAAGTCTTGGAAAAGGGGATTTGTCTTTTTCTAGACGGGGAAACCCAAACTGTGGATTGTCCTGTGTTTAAGCTGAGGCTTAGTAGTAGCTGTAAATCAAGCAAATGGTAGAGGTGAAGTGAAAATGCAGAACATTCTGACCCATTCAGCATCATTGAGGTGATGATGTCACACAAGAGGGAACAAAAGTGCATTGCTCTGTGTTCAATATTGCAGTGAAATTGAGAGGTGTCATTAGTGACATGTCCACACATCTGTGAGACACAAGTTGAGGTGGCAGGAAAGAACACCAAGATCTCAGTTCCTTTGATTGTTTTAAAAAACAGCTGTGGGCCCTCTAGTTAGTTACATTAGGACCACCATAGCACTTAAAAAGGGAGCAGCTTATTCTTTTCATGTGTTCTGTTTACAGAATCAAATGTTTCCATTCTGCTTTGGGGAAAATAAGTTTGTGCTTGTCTGTGCGGATGAGGTGAAACTGGGAAAAGCCTCAACAGTAAAAGTCTAAAGCTCTTCTGGTTTATACTGCTCCAATCTGACTCAGGTTCACTCACAGCTGCATTTGTCAAAAAGAGAGAGATCCAGCCATGGATCTCATGCTATTTCATCTGGTTGCACCCTTTAAAATAATACAAGACATGGTGACTTGTTTAACAACTAATAAACTTCCTCAAAAGAATAGTTATCCTTTCTCAGAAGGCTTTCTTCCAGCAAAAATATTAGTTAAAAGGAGGATTTAATCCAAAAATCATTGCCATATTTCTTTAGGAAACAATGACTTCATCTAGAGATAGGAAGGCTCTGAAAATGGACAGTTTGTCCCATGAAGTAAGCTAGCATACTTGTGACTCTAGATCAGCATAAATCTGCATTGGGCATTTCACCTAGAGGAGAGCAGTATCCTTCAGCTCTCATTGGAGTTACTTTTGCCAGTAAACTGCAGTTGAAAGCCCTGGGTCAAACCTTATAGTTTGTGAACCGAAGAAAATAGGAATTGCACTACTGCTTGTAACCCTTTCCAGGTGACATGGAAGGATAAACTTAAAAGATACATTAAAACAAAATCATGATTCAAGAAGTGAATGCATGATCAAAATGCCATAATTTATAATGGTGTCAATGGTTTAATGGTATAATGAACTTGACCGGCAACTCCACACAATGTTTAGGCTGAGACTTAAAATAGTATCATGGAAAGTCTATGCTTATCTTAAATAGAAAGTATGTCTAAACTAATTAGAAAAACCAGTCTTTAAAATAGGTTTTGTTGGTAATTCAAGTGCAGATAAGTTTGCTTGAAGCACAAGACTAACTGCAGAGAAAACTGTAACTGACAGCTAAAACAAGGGCTGTACATTTACATCTAATGTAATAAAGAGTCAAAAGTACAGTATGTCATCTATTTTTTCTTACATAGTAGGAAAAAAGTTTTCTGTTAAATTTGTTTACAGCAGGAGGAGGATAAGCAATTCATAAAACACTTTATATACATAAGACTGATATTGATTAATCAGTTAGGTAAACAGATCAATGAGACAAATTGCTTTATATCTTATATATAAGTTGACAAAATCTTGGCAAAATGGAATCAGTTGAATCTGAAAGAATTTTTTTTTAAATAACACTGGTCAGAGTGAGCAAGGTTAGCAGCAAATGTCAACATAAAAATGTACAGTATAATAAAACATGTTTGGTGACTCCACATGGGTAAAGTCTGAATTTAAATGGATGTCTTTGTATCTCCTTTCCAGGATCACTAATGGAAGTGTGTTGAACCATACCAGGGTTAAGGCCCTAACTAGTTTGAGAACTATAATTAAGATCTGGTAGGCCTATAATACTTTTTAAAGAAGGACATCAGGTCTACTTGAATATCATTGTCCTTGAGATGGTGCTCTGATTCTCTTTGTTTGTTCAAGCTTACCTGTATATTTGAGTTAGCAAATAACTAGAATTTCCAGTTTTTAAAGTGTCACCATGGCCCAAAAGGAAACAAATTTATCAGAAAAGATTCAGGAATTAGGTCTACTAGAAAAAAGAAGAGTTGTATACAACTCATACAAAAACATATGTATTGAGGCACTGGATTCAGCCTTACTAATGCCAGTCTCATAATATATAATCACATTTGAGACACAACATGGGACTTGAAATAAAATCATTAGAAACATAATCGATACATAAATAAATAAACAAATTGTGGGGACTTATTTGAGTACCAAACAATAATTCTGCTGAGCTAAATTCACTAGAGTATATGGTGTCCTTTTACTTTAAAAGAATATTTGAAGAACTGGGGCAGATCCTTTTGAATTACATAACCCACATAGTTTATGTGTGAATGTGGCATGAAATACAGTGCTCAGGTGCTTCAATGGCCTGCTCAATTGTATGATAATTATTTCAGAGGAGATTGAGTGCAGCAATGCCTATTCAATAGGGATGGGAGCAATTTATACTGGCCTCACATTTGGGTATAATTCAGTGTTTCAAATGATTGATCAATATCTTTCAAGGCAGCAACATGAATCAGTTAAAATATAACGCTAATGGTTATTTTAGTACTTCAGATTCCCACAAACACTTTGGTTTATATAACGCTTCTGTGGACAAAACAATGGAGAACAATAGATTAACATGAGATGTAGCAAGCTCTCTCACTGTATGTGTATAATATGCTCAAATAAACATTCTGTCCCTGTGCCTCCCACAGGAAAGCCCTGAATATAGATTACAGCAACTGCAATACAAGAATTTCCACACCCACAACAGTCATAAACTCATGCAAAAAACATCAGGTTCATCACTATTAGCAGCACCCAAGCTGTTGAACAAAATAAATGGGAAAATTAAGCCTACTCATCTAAAAGAATATCTACTCAAGTTCCATTGACTCACTTCTAAATGAAGAGCCTGAATCACTGAATATAGATGGCAATAGATTATATGCCCTACAACCTTAATAGAGTGCGAAAAAGAATCTTTTCTGTTATGGCACCAAGGTTATAAAAGTACATCCTTGGGTAAGTATATAATTATGCCACATAAAATATAAAAATATATTAGAAATGTATCTAGATTTCGGGTCATATTCAGTCTCATCTATCCATCACACTTCCCTAAAAAAACCAAATGACATCAAGAGGATGGACTTCAGGAAGTCAAGCCCCTGTTCTGATGTCAACCATTCTTCCAGTGGGTCCCTCCCCCTTTTCCTGTGCAGTGCTGTCTCCCAGGAGAATACTGTTTGGAGCAACTCCTTTGCCAGCTCCTTGCTCATCTACTCTGTTTATGTTTCCGCTCCAGAGAAGACACATGAAGAATAGTTCTCTAGGGGATAGCATGAACTATCTGCTAACTCTTGAAGGTTTGGTTCTTTGTAAACCTTCTCAGATGGGTGATGTCATGGAAAGAACAAATCAGCTTTGTGGTCAGAATTCAACGTAGTATACATTATTCAAATATGCAAACATGTGGCAAAATGAAAACTTAGAAAAACCTATATTGTACTGCAAATAATTCCTTAATAGCTATAATTCCCTGGATCCTTGAAAAGAAAAACTTGAATTATTGTTTGAGAATCTCTGTTTATTTGAGAAACTTACTCCTTAAGATGAACTTAATTTAATTTAATATCAAATTTCTACTAACAGAAATAAAGTGGTTAAGGCACTAGGGCTAGAAACCAGGAAACTGAGTTCTATCCCACATTAGGCTTGAAGGCGGGCTGGATGACTTTGGCCAGTATTTTTTCTCAGCCTAAACCACCTCAAAAGATTTTTGTTGTGAGAAAAATAAGGAGTATTAAGTATCTTAATAACCCACCTTGGGTTATTTTATATTATAAAAATACAAAAAGCAGTATAAAAATGCTTCCTGTAACCTTAACCATAATCCTAATAAATGTGATTACTATAAACATGTTACCTTTAAAGACAACCTTATGAAGAGTAACTAAGGAATGTGAAAAACATGTTAATCCTTCATCAATCTATATGTCAAGGAGGATTTTTCTCTGCTTTCCTTAAAAGGGGCAAGAGAAACCATAGGGGTATTATAATTGTTGAGGAAAGGAAAAGGTTGTCAGTTAAAGAGGAAGTCTAGGAAGTATGAGGCAAAATATTGTATTTACATTCAAGTCTCAACTTAGAAATCCTATTTTAGCATCAAAATCCTGGCTCTCATACAATTTTTTTTTTTAAATCTAGGGGCAGCCAATCTCTGTTCTGGCTATTGTAGAATTTGTCTTACAAAGGACAAAAGACATCAAGCCTTCACAAGTCTCCTTCATCCTCAATCAGAGTGTTCAGTTTGATCGAAATTCCACAATAGTCAGAAAAAATCTGTGTAATTTTGTCTGTTCCTCAACCACTCCACCAGAGTATCAGTTTCAGATACATCATTCCTTTGCCTGGCTGAATTTGAATCCATGAACTTTGGATTTGCTGCATCTAGTGTATTAACCAGAGGTGGTATTCAGCAGGTTCTGACCACTTCTGGAGAACCGATAGCAGAAATTTTGAGAAGTTCAAAGAACCGGTAAATACCACCTCTGACTGGCCCTGCCCCCATCTATTCTCTGCCTCCAGAGTCCCAGCTGATTGGGAGGGAATGGAGATTTTATAGTATCCTTCCCTTGCCACAGCCACCAAGCCAAGGCCACCAAGCCATGCCACAGCCACCAACCTGTGCCCACAGAACCAGTAGTAAAAATGTTTGAATCCCACCACTGGTACTAACCACTATATTTCAGTTTGGTTCTATCCTTTTGAGTGTGGCTATAGAATCATCAAACCTGCAGCATTTGTCTTGACCCTTTGCAACAGCTATTTACAATATAAAACTTTCCTGTAAGGAGGGAAAGAAACAAACCAGATGAACAATCACTACATCTGCCTTTACCTGCCATGACTTTTTGAACTACAACTGATTTTTTCATACATAGCTTTAGAAACTGAAAATTTGCTTGCCCTTTTTTAGGTGAATGCTTCAAATCAGTCATCTGTATTACAGGTAGAAAATACTGCCTGTATTAAATGCACATGATGCTATGTGGTGCATCTGCCTTTTTTCCTGTTCTGAAAATGGAAAGCTTAACAGAATTAGATCAAACTGCATATGTTTGTGAGAGCTGCATTTTAAGAAAAAGCAAACAAAAGAGAACATTGATGAATTACAAAATGATCCTTTTCTCTTTTTAAGGAAGATCTATGTTTCTTCATATCACCCATACCCATTTCTTAGTTAATCATTTTGTGATTATGATAGATATATCTTTGATGAAATAATTACAAGCTGTTCATCTTCCTAGGAATAGAGTGGAATAAATATACACGAATGTTTATTGCATTGTAAAAGCTCTTAAATGAAATAAATTGCATTGTAATCTTGCTTTTGCTTTGCATGTTCAAACCATGTGCAAGCAAGATAATGACTCACACTCTAAGTAGAGTTGTAAATCCTCCTTGCCTTCATATGCTCACCATAACTACAGCTTACTATCTGATGCAACCATATAGTCTTGGGAAATAGAATTAGACCTAATGTGGGAAATACTATATGTTTGTTGGTATGTACATCTGAAATGTTTGGATATGTGTGTGAGAGAGAGGGGGGAAGGGAAAACAGAGAGAGAGGAGGGAGGGTGAAGGGAGAGGGAGGGAGGGAAAGAGAGAGAGACCCAAAACTCTGTAATCAATTGTCTAATCTTGTTGTGTATAGGTTTTTGCTCAATAACACTTTTCTACAACAAGTCTTATATTATTTCTATGTGATATCTTCCATAGTAGCAATTTATAATACTATTGAGCCCTAGCTGTAGCAATCTAAAACCTGTAATTATTAATAATACATCACTACAACAATGGCTGGATTTGCTGTAAAACTATTAAAACTATGGAAATCCCCAGTATGCTTTTTCATGCCTTCCGGACAATGCCCTTGCAAAGTTTTAAAGCAATATAAGAATGCCTCTGTATCCTTTATGTTCTACAACTTATGTTCTACAACTGTATACCCTCTTATTTCATCAACTGATTATAGCTGAGAATTCAAATGATAGAATAGCTGAGATTGAAGGTAAATGTGAAGCATAGAAGTTAGCACTTAGCCTCAGACTGCCAAAATTAATATCACACAGCTACGTGGGAAAAAATGAGGACCAGAATTTCATTTGTTGGAGGACACATGGGGAATCAAATTGGAGAAGCCAAGATTTTGTGTTTGTGATTTATTCTGCCAATAATTATAATGAGTACCACCTTTGGAGATTCTGAGCAACATTAGTCATGAATCTTAATTTTGCTCTTCCCCAGCCATGTGGCAGGAATTCAAAAGGGTGGAGTCCCCTTCCCTCTGGAAGTATCTGATAAAATTTTACCCATTCCCTCCTCCAGATGCTTTTTCCTTTTCCACATGGACCTAGACGGGATATGGGTGTGGGCTTTACACACACGAATGACACAAAGAAAAGACTGAGGAGAATGTGAAAAGGAGAAAAGTTGACAACTTAAAATATTACAACACCAGGTTAAGCCAACTCTTTGATCAACTACTCTACTCAAATGCAATAGCTGAAGTGCATACAACATCAATGTTTTATTTTTTTAAATGGATTGTATATGATATGAACATCTGAGTTTTGTCGTCTTTCAAACTTCAGAAATCAATTTTAAAACCTCACACCACAGTTGATCATATAATATTAGGATATTATTGCTTAACATTTTATTTCAGTTCAGCTCAAGTGATTTTATTTTAAAATGTCATTAGGATTTGAAGTAAACTAGATATAATCCTTATTATAACAGTTTATCCTTTACCAGGTTTTCTACATGAATCCAGGTTGTATATATTGGAAACAAAATGAACATAAAAGTGCTCAAATTGAATTTAGCGTTGCTATAGTATATTATCTGGGGATTTCAGATTCAGATTATTTCCATTCTATTAGTCCTCTTGAAAACTTTTTGAAACATCTTTTTATTTGTAATTCATGTTAAGTATTATTTATGAGATCCCAAGATATCTCATAAGAATATCACAACCCTCCTGTAATAATCATCTTCAATAATATCATTTTCTAAATAATTTAATTAATAGTACTTGCTCTGAGTACAATATTCTCATTCCAAAAAGCTCTCACCAAACATAACAACTATCAATTTGTATCATGAAGTTCAGTTCAATCTTCAAAAACTGGTATTTTTTTCTGAGATATTATCATAAAACACTCTATGCTCAGTTTTCTTTTTCTATTTGGTTACCATTATTAACATGTAAGAAAATTTGTTTGTTATATTAAATCATTCTTATTGAATGCAATATTTGGCAAATGTATTAATTTCTAGGTAGTGATTATTTGGCTTATAGGCACTTTCAACTCCCTGGCAAGGATAAAACATAATACATTGGAATATATGTTTGGTTTCCTCCTTTAGATTTTTACAACGCAAATAACAAAAAATAGAAAGTTAACATATCATATGTGAAGTAGCTATTAAAGAAATACACACACATCAATATGATATTTTAGCAATATATTATATATAGCATCACAATTTGCAATAACACCTTCAATTGCTTTTACAGTATATGTACTCTTGATGAAAAGGGAAGCTATGTACCCGCAATGCACTTCACCAGTTTGAAGTGATAATCTTATAGTTTTACAGTAGTAGTCACCTAGATCTTTGTAGATACAACGCAAAGTATCATTTGATGACTTGATAAAAAACAAGGAAGCAGGAGAAACAAATGACTAAATAAATTGCAAGACATAAGTCACTTCCTATGAAGAAAGATTTTTAAAATTATTGAGATTTTTCTGTTTGCTTTGGAAAACAAGGTAAAAGAAAAATATGCAATAATAAATAACTGTCCTGTTAGATGACCAAAAGAAGCAAATAAATAAAGAATAATTTTTGATTAAAATATTGGGCAACAGTTTCCTAGTGCAAAATGTAGAAGTGCACAATTCTCTTTTGACCTTTAGATTTAACCTAGCAAATTGGCAATGGTTAAGACAATTGAGTCTGAAAGCTGATAAGGGAAAGTTAAAATGAAACATTAAATGGGACTGTTGTATAAACAAATGTTTAACTTTTCAGACACATGTAAATTAAATCATGTTTCTGATCTAAAGTTGCTTCAGCAGGTCAGGTCTCTTTGGCTCTTTAACTGTTTAACTCTTGATTATGGATTCGGTAAGATTATCAAAAGAAAATACATTTCCACATTCCAGGTGCTATCTGTTGTTTGTACATCTGTGTATTTCAATCATTCAGTTTTTCAGGGTGAATAAACATTTCTTTAAAAAAAAAAAAGGATGGACACAAACAAATGTTTCTGAGAAATTACCCTCTGGATTTTTTCATTTTGCTTAGGGATCTTTTTCTTCTGATTTTTTTTAAAGAAATAGGGATCTTAAGCTTATAGTAAACTCCAAGAAATAGTATCATGACAATTGAAATAAAGTCTCCTAATCAATTACTTATTTTGCTTTTTGCCACATTCATGGAATCTATTGAAGAAATTTGGTTTATTCCTAATTCTAATAAAACACTGAATTTACATATCGTTTTGAGAGAGAGAGGAAGGGAGGGAGAGAGCAAGAGGAGGAGAGATTAGTAGTATAAAGATAGTGGGAAAGAATTCAAGAATCCACAAGTGCACAATGATCTCCTTAAAATGACTGCCAAGTATAAACAAATTCCAAAACCAAAACTCCTCATGCATCTCTGAAATGGTAACAGTCGCCACCACTTTTTGGAAGCCCTTTCTCTCTTGGACTCAAGTCAACGCTCAGTTGCATACAGCCAGTGGCCTTGGATACATTTTCTTTCAAGATGCATCCCAATCTTTTGAGTAGAACATGAATAAAAATTATGAAATGGATTGAAATATACATCCATATAGTGATTTCCTGTATATTGGCTACATAGTTGCAAAACTAATTCCATGTTTATCTAATTTCTAGTTAAGGGTCTCTATGGATTGAAAGCTGTATTTAGACAACTGTGGAGTTGCTCTTCCAGTAATATGAGTACTTTCAAAACTGCTAATAAAGTACTTGAAGATACTGCTTAGAATAAAGAAATAGAAACACACACACACACACACACACACACACACACACACACACACACACCATGATTACCATGATTATCTGAGAGTTAATTATGAGGCAGTTTTCATATGTGGTACAAAAAGGATTCAAGCTATTATTTGAATGTCACATTAAGATTTCCCATTCTTCACAGGCATGATCAGGTTTTTTACACTTGCAAATCAGGGCACAAAGTTGGATGGTTGAAAATAATACCGTCTACTTATTTCAAGGTTATTTACAGACCAGATATTGTCCTCAGCACACCCAGTATGTTATGAATATTGACTAAGAGGCTGATTATCTGCATCCACTAAAATAGCAATGCACAGCTGGATTTTTTAATAAAGAATTTCCTTTACACAATATGTCTATTACTACAGGTTGAGTTTGTAAATTCTTTATATCATAGATAACAACATTGTTCTACCAATATAGAATGCATTCTATTCTACCTAATAATAGGCATTTGTCTTCAGAAACACTGTGGATGGTTATTAGGGAATGAGGACAATGTGCAGGTTCCCAGCAGGTGTCTAACATATATTTCTGGGCATTTGGAGAAGCAAACAGAATCAAACATATCAACTGAGAGCAATTGAGGATCCTTTGGGAGTGCTTTAAAGCACAATGGATGTAAAACATTCAGAAAAAAACATATACCATCTGATAGGACGTAGCACCTAATGATATGCTAAAGGAAAAATAGAGCAAGTTGGCTACTTTTCTTTTTGGACCAAACGTTTTAGTTGGTCGATGGTCCAATCAGTTGTGGGCCATTTTCATCTAAATGAGAGCAACGTGGTTATCATCATGATAACATCTTCCCCTACAGATGAGCTTTATTAACTACAGAAACAACCTGAAAAAAAGACAATGCAATGACACATCACTAACTTCCCATTGCTCAGAATGGAAAGACTTTTTCAATGGCAAAATATCCTTGCACGTGGTTTATACATTGTAAATTGCAGTGTCAACTGGTGAATATATTCATCTGATAAACTCTGCTTTACTGTTTGCTACTGTTAGTCTTGTATTAGTATTGGTTTGGATGGTATTTATGAATGTTTTTCACTAGAAATATTTATTTGAAGAGTCTGGATATTGCAGTACTTGACATGTTCAAATTAAAAAAAACACCTCATTTTTAGTCACATTGTGGACACAAAGCCAGCTGAGTGACCTTGGGCCACTCATTCACTCTTAGCCCTAGGAAGGAGGCAATGGCAAACCACTTCTGAAAAAAAAACACCTTGCCAATAAAACTTCAGGGACTTGTCCAGGTGGTCATCAGGATGAACACTGACTGGAAGCCTTGTGTACACCTGGGTTCATGTGAAAACACACACACACACACACACACACACACACACACACACATGCACGCATACATACACACACATACACACAAATATATTTTATCCTGCTGCATTTTTAAGCATTTACAGAAAGATAATGCATTTGCAATGGAATTGATAACTGTTTTTGAAATTAAACACTGGACAGTAGGGATTGGGGAGAAGGATACATTTTAAAGAGCAGGCTTAAATAAATACACTAATTACAAATTGAATCTACTCCTCTAAGCTTATTAAAACAATAAACTATATGGCATAGACAGTTGAGTATTAGAAGCATAGAATTTTTTTAAAAACAACAACAACAACAACGGTATTTTGGCTTTTAGTTATATATTCTGGGTTAAAAACCAATAACAAAAATACATGCTAGGATAACTAAGCGTTCTTGATGATTTGTGGAAAATATCATACAGTTCCAAAGCAATGAATAAACACCTGCATTTATTCTCTGTATGCTTCCATACAGCATTTCCTCACAAAGGGAGACTACATATCTGTAACCATTTCTGTCTATAAATCACCAAATTGGAAGATTTTGATTCCATACTGCCTTCTTTTACTACTTTTATCTGCCCTTTGAACCTCAAAGGGACTGACATTACATTAAAAGTACACACTTCTATTAATATTTCATAAATGATGGCATGCAAACTCATAATTCCATTCTTTCACTTTTGTGCATAAGAGGTTGATAGGTTGTATCTTCTTTTCAAATACTCACCGAACAAGCACAAAACATAGAAGGTTGTCCAGAGGAGTTGCCTCTCCTTCATGATCTTAAAACTCCACATTAGCATCATTCCCAGTACAGAAGCAGTGTTTAGGACTGACAACTGAATGATTCTCAGAGCTCCTTTAGATTTAGTTTCTCTGCCGTGTTCTGGAGGCTTCAGTGTTTCTTCCTTATTAACTAAAGCCTTTTGAGGTCAGTTCATTGTGGGATAGGATTCCCTCCTAAAAGATGTGCTTGTGGCTCAAGATTGTGAGGTGGAGTTTTCTGAAGTCTGATCTCATAGCTTTATATAGTTCAGAAGAGACTGTCAACATCATTGTTAAACTTCCCCTCACCCGACAATAGCACATCAGTTAACACTTTCCTGGAAACTCTTTGCTTTTATTATGGACAGAACATAAACTTTAATATATATATATATGGAAACAAACATTCGGGGTACTTTAACATGAGCAGTGCTGGAGAATTTTAAAACCACATTTCTGCTATAAAAATAATTTTTATTAGTTGCAATATTTATCAAAAAGAAATCAAGAACTAACTGCTGAAAGTAAGATTTTTTTCCATGTAGAGGAAAGCAAACAGAATGAATGATTTAAAATTACTAAAATTAACATACTGAAATTGAAGGACTTGCGAACAGAATGTTATAAAGCTAGTGGACCCTTAATGGGGCAGCTAGCAGTTTCTTCTTGAACAGAAGATTCTTAAGAATCTTCATAAACTTTATTAAATGTGAGAAACTTAAAACATTTAGCTAGCTATTTTATAAAAACCTCTGACATAGTAATGTTGTTTTTTGGGAAGTTTCTTAATGCTATGCACAAAGTATGTTCGGATAATGATTACATTTTTACTGGACTATCAAAATGCATAGGACTGTGATGGTGAACCTATGGCACACATGCCACAGATGACACACAGAGCCCCTCTGTGGGCATGCCAGCCATCACCCCAGGCCAGGCCACCATGCCTGCGTGCACACCACCTGCCAGCTGCTCTTTGGGTCTCTGCTGTGCATGTGCGGGGGCAGTTCCCCCCAGTGTGCCCTACCTTTCTTCCCCCAGTGCATCCTAGCTGTCTCTGGCATTTATGCTGCCCATGCTTTCCTCAATCTCTGCAGGTTCCACCCTCCAAGGTGCCTCTCCATGGCAGAAATGGAGGAGAAAGCTAGGGTCTCTGGGGGAAGAAACTGTGGAGATTGCAAGCCCCCTCCCCATTTTGGACCTGAAACCCTTTCTGCACCAACCTGGAAACAAAAATGGGGTCCAGGTGACCCAGGGTGCATGTGCACAGGGGGAGCATGAATAGGGAACTTGCATGCAGGGGCAGAGCGTATGAGCAGGGGACACTCAGATTACATTTTGGGGATTAGGGCACACATGTGTGCATTTGCAGGCACATGCGCTTTGGACACTTGGCACTAAAAAGGTTAACCATCACTGATCTAGGAAGCGTGCTATCAGTTGGGCACTAAAGTCCTGTATTACTGTATCAATCTATCTATCCAACAATCATCTTTATGTGAGTCTCACATTTAGAATTTCCACATTGTACTGGCTTTATCACAAAACTATTATCTTGGGGAGTATTGCACATTCATAAAATTTTGCCATGGCAGGCGAGAGCACTCACAAAACAAAATAGCAGTCTTTTATCGGATATTCCCTATTATCTTCTGTAGTTCCTCAGGATAGAATCCTCCCAGCTATCCCATTTTTTAAATAGATATGTCATACCCATATTCCCACTGCTATAGGATTTCATCAGTGGTCTGATATGTATTTTTGAGGATCTTACAGTGAAATTAATATAGTGGTGGAGTGAAATGGGAACAGACCAATCTGCTAGTTAGCCATAATAGCTACTATCTGTGTTTTTATTTTTATTTTTACTGAGAGTCACATTAGGGAATCACTGTTTTGATACTATTCTTGTTGAATGTCAGATCAGGCTGCAATACACCCACACAAAGAAGCCATCTTAGAATAGATCAGTTGGTTGTCTGATGGATGACCTCTCTCAAAAGAGAATGTGGAACCTCTTTTTCAGTGGGTTTTGATACCACAGAAATGCACAATTATGATTTTCTTTTCCTGCAAGTCAGAATTATACATTTTAAAAGCAAGCTTGATCTGAGTTTTGGACAGGAGAGAGTTTTCTAAATTTGAATGATATGCTGGGTCTAGATGGGATTCCCTTATTTCTTGAGGAACTGAGGCCCAATCTGGGAAGGATGAAGGTCACAATAAATATATTTTTGTAGTTCTGTCCATTTAATTTCATTCTAAGAGTAAACTGGGCCAATCACAGACGAGACTTACAACACAGTTTTTTTCAATCTTCATATACTACAATAATCTGTTTTATGTTCCTTGAATTCTTTGATATATTAACCCAAACACAACATGTTTAAAATATACAATGCATTCCTTTTCTCCTTGCTTTTAAATTCCAATTGAGCCTTATTCTCAACAGTAAATACTTAAGCAGTGACTATAACAAAATGCATGTTTTCTGGGTCTATCTCAACTCCAGAAAGCTATGAAAATGGATATTATTGAAAGGGGATGTAATATACAATTGTTGCAATGTTCCATAGTCTTTCAATTGATATTGAAGAAAAACTGAAGAATAAAAAAATGATAATATTTCAAGAAACAATGCCAACAAAACAGCTATCACATTTAAAAACTTTTTTTAACTATAGCCATGCTTTTCTTAAGAGGAAATTACACACAGGCAAAAATAAAAAGATTAGAGATAATAGATAGAAGATAGAGAAAGACAGACAGACAGACAGACAGACAGACACATTTTTCTACCCAAATCTCACCTGCTTGATTAAAATTTAAGTACTAATGATAAAATGGCTGATATTTCAGTGTTGAAAATTGTAATGATCAGCTGCACACACTTTCCTTACGTTGAAAACATATTTTGCATCAGCCATTTATAACTGAAATATATACTTCCTTATTTCATATATAGAGATGGGGAAGTAATTTGGAGATATTTCTTTTCCATCTTAATGGAAGATAACATAGAGATAACATTTTGAAACATTTTAAGAGTTATTTTGCACATACAATCTATTGAGTTACAATACAATAGCAGAGTTGGAAGGGACCTTGGAGGCCTTTTAGTCCAACCCCCTGCATAGGCAGGAAATCCTACACCGTTTCAGACAAATGGCTATCCAACATCTTCTTAAAGAC
This sequence comes from Thamnophis sirtalis, assembly GCF_051295495.1. NCBI lineage: Eukaryota > Metazoa > Chordata > Lepidosauria > Squamata > Natricidae > Thamnophis > Thamnophis sirtalis. The sequence goes on from NW_028261387.1 coordinate 55,157,760, forward strand.
TTTCAGTGTTGGGGCATATTTCTGTTTTATGTTGATAAAAATTGAGTGGTCCAATTCCGCTGAATCTTTTGTTAAATTTCAACTTCAGAGGCCCCGTAAATTAAAGGAACAGCTCATAATTTTCAGCAACAGGATGGACAGGTCACCTTTACACACTTGCTATATGTGCCCCTGCTGATTGTTTTCTTCTTAGCCATGACCCCTGAGGTAATTGTGATCTGGTACAGCTTTAGAACAAGTCTAGGGCAGATCACTACTAGACAAGAGTCAGTCTAAGAGGCCAGCTGTAGGTCAGCCAATCTGGAGAAGAAGGATAAGCCAAGACAAGAATTAGTGTTTGCTATTGGAACCTGTGGCTTGATCTAATTCAGATAACACCCCTGGATAAAAGCCATTCAACTAGGCAAAGGCATTGGATTTAAAAGGTAGATAAATTTAAAAGGTCAAAGCTGGAATGTCTCTATAGAAATGACTAAGAAGGGTAATTGCTCATTCATTTTCTACTGATTTTTTTTGATATGCGGACATTTTGAAAGCACCTTGCAAGGCAAGGCAATGCAAGCAATGACAAGTTAATGGTGAACTTTTTATGGAAGGAAGAAATAGCTAGGATTTTTCTTCTAAAGCTGTGGATGCCACATGTGAAGATGCTTTTGATTTTCTGGACTTTAAAACATGTTTGACATGAAAAAGACATTGATTTCCTGCAAGCTTTATTGAAGGATATTACTTGGTGCTATAAAGTTCTGTCAAGTTTTTCATTCTTGCTATAGCAGGAAATGAAGAGTGTTAGGTACATTGGGTTCTATTGGTTAGAAAATTAAATTTGACTCCAGCTATCATGAAAAATTAATGCTCTGGAGTAATCCTATTTAAAATGATTGGAAAACTTTTCTTTTAAAATCTGGGTAGAAAATAGGATTAATGCTTTCAATCAAGTAGTGTGTAATCTTTACAATGTTTGAAGGATTATGAAAGGAATACTGTATAACATGCATAAAACCGTCAAAATACAATTTATGTATCTCTTAGTTTTATTTGGCTCTGATACTTTGTTGGCTTCCAACATTTCTTAAGCATTCTGTATGAGAATGCCTTTTCAAAGACCAAACCAACATTATTCTTCAAAAATTAAAACTCTACATTACATGTTGTCATTACATGTAGAATAGAATAACATGATATAAAATTATATTTCAATGTCACCCTTACAATCTACCCTAATCAATCCCATATATGCAGATCTCAACCGAACTATTTTGTTTAAGTACTGTGCTGTGTTAAATGTTATTCTCAGGTTCTGGCCACACATAAAGTAAGTTGTTTTGATATGGGGATCCCAATGGATCCTTCGTTTGGTATATGGACCAAGGTATCTGTCTTTCATCCCCTTTTGCAAGCAACAATCAAATAGGATGTGAACCAGGTCTTCTACCTCTGCTGCTCTGCAAATGCAGAGACACTCATTGTAGAGTATAGAATGGAATCACCCATATCTGATCAGTGGGTCAAGTTGTTCGAATCTCGCTCGCGTAAATATCTCCCTAAGATGTTTTGGCAGTTGTAACTTCAAATAGCTGTCTACTTGAAAAGTATGTTTGTATTTGCTCAGCAATTTCAGGTTACCCACCTTACTAAGGATATCTATATTATTTTGTGCATCATATCCTTAGTTCTTTGGGCAGGAAGGCCACAGCTTCTTACAAAATTTGTTAGTTTGGTGATCCAGGAGATTTGTGATTGTAATTTCATTTACTCGAGTAGACATAACTTGGAGAGTCTATCAGTATCCATTTCATTAACTTTGCACCAGTAGTTATATGCCCTAATTTTGGGTATTCATGGATTGTATAAATTCCGAATTCAGTTCTAACTGTTGCAGCAGATGTTCTTGGATCTACACCCAGAATACATCTCAAATGCTGGGACTGTGTGTTCTGGGACTGTGGTTGAGTATAGACCCCAAACCTCTGCTCTATATAAGAGGAATATTTTATGTTGCAAATCAATGACATCAGGTTTTTTTTTTTGAAATGTATGTTTTACATGATTTCAAAATTAATTTTATGTTGAAAAAAAATCTATACTGGATTCAAAATGTTGGTTCATTAATTAATTTAATTAATTAATTTTAATTTATCAACATTCAGTTTTTGAAGTAGATTAGTTGTGAGACAAAATTAAACAATATAATTTCCGATTGTATGAGTTTTCTTCAGTAATAAAATTTGAATAGTAATGATGTTTATATACAAATATATAATTAAATTTTGATAATGAACATGATGAATTTTTGAAATCTTGGTGTATATATATATATGTGTGTGTGTGTGTGTGTGTGTGTGTCTGTGTGTCTCTGTGTGTGTCTGTGTGTCTGTGTGTGTGTGTGTATTGTGTTTTTGAAAAACATGTATAAATTCAGAATTAATATTAATAGATTTGTATACTAAGATGTTCTGTTGAGGTTTTAGTAATGTAACATGTTCACAATTGAGCTGAAAATATTTTTCAAATGCCATCATAGTACATAAACTAAATATTTTTGATATTTTTCCAATGATTTATTATTGATTTTTATTTTATATATACTTATAGTTTTTAACTTCTTGTCCTTTTACTGGATGACATCATAGAGTAATAAAAATTCCCAATAACAATCTTACTCCCTACTCAGATACTAATACTATGCCAGCTGGAAAATGCTGATCTCATTTGTTATATCAAACTGAGGCGAAGGGAAAACTTGCCACAATAACCAATTGACTCTGTTGCAATGGAATTTTAAAAAGACTGTCGTGTTTCAAATTACTATCTAACCAAAGACATCCAATTCATAAAGAATGTAATTCCAGACAAAGTATACAGAACAAAGTCATCTGATAAAGTTCCTGTGAAAGAAATGTCACATCCTATTCCAGCCTTTTATCAGGTTATGCTATGATGCATATTTGGGCATCCTGAATGTATATGTGAGGATTAGTCAGTCCCTGGGAAGAAAGGAATGTACATAGATATTGGCTGCTTCAGTTGTAATGAATAGGAATTCTGGTTATCAGAAGACAGCAGCATCAAAGGAATGATGAAACTAACCCAGAATTTAACAAAGCAAAATATTTGTTAATGTCTGAACCAACGGTTCTAGCAAACATCAATTAAGAATCTGAAATCAGGCTTTGTAATTGATTTTCCACTAGTCTTTTGTTAAAGAACAAGAAGGAATGTTTTGGTTTCCTCTTTGATTTCTGATTAGTAGAGGACACAAATATGGATTGTTTGGCATTAAACATAAACTGGTCTTAAACAACCAGTTACTAGCCTATGCTATTTCCCTATTATATCCTGACATAGCCAATAATTTAAATAAAGCTTAAAGTTTACAAATATACACTTTATTTTTATATTTACTTATTGAATTTCTAGGCCACTGCAACAATGAAAATCTATTATTTAACCCCCTATTTCTATGATTAAAATATTTCATAGATAGTTCATACTTTAACATAAGACTGTAAATTATCCTGCTAAGAGAAATATCTGTTCCTAGGATAGTTTATTCCAGAGTTGTTGTTTTTTTAAGTATATGTACTATTTTATACAACAATGTTTAGTTGGTATATTTTTCCAACATACTGTATGTAAACCACATACCACCTCCTATCCCAATAAAACCTATGAATGAATCCCATCGTTGAGTATATTTCACTGTTGTTTTTGAAAATATTAGGCCTCAAAAGCTGAATTTGACTTTAATATGTAATATAAAATTATGTATCATCATCTTTAAATGGAGTATGACCAAATAAGACTTAGATTTAAATAACATTGATTTCTATTGAATTCACTTTTTAGGATGGATATATAAGAACAGTGTCAATAAATGGCTGAATTGAAAGAAATCATACTATATGGAGTCTATGTCTCCATATGTTACTATGTTGATACTATATATATATATATATATATATATATATATATATATATATATATATATATATGTGTGTGTGTGTGTGTGTGTGTGTGTGTGTGTGTGTGTGTGTGTGTGTGTGTGTGTCTGTCTGTCTGTCTGTCTGGTTGTTCGGGTTTTCTCCCGCGTAGAATTGGAGATGTCTTGGCGACGTTTCGACGAAGTCACATTCGTCATCTTCAGGCTGCTGCTGACTACTTCTACTATAAACTAACTACTATATATATAGTGGTTAATTAGCAACTCCTTTCTTAATGATCTACAATGGAGTCAAAAAAGAAATATACAAAGATGCAAATTAACTAATGCAGTATGTTGAAAATAATTCTATGCAGAAGGAAAAAGTACCCTGACACAAATATTTACCCTGACACAAATATTTAAACATATTGCTTGCCTCAATTTTGCAATCTAAATTGCAGTAATGACTATGATTTTGTTTCAGGTTGATGTGGCACTATATCATTCAAAATATTTAAGGCTTACCATCATCATTAGTGCTTACAATGAGTTGTCTGTTTTTCTGTTTTCCACCATTATTCAAATGCCTCAACTTTTATTTTTTAATATATGAATTACATTTATGAAAATCATAGCATTGGTAATATAGATTTTCAGTGTGATGTCTCTGTACATTTTGTCTAGATGCTTCATTGTCTTTTTCTCAAATTGCAGATATTTCATGTTTCATGGTCACCGACTACATGCCTATGAATTTTTGAGCCCACAAAGCTAAAATACAGCTGCTTCAACTTCTTCATCCATTTTGGCATTTTTTGTTTCATGTTAATACTGATGCCACACAGATTTCTGCAGTCTCCACTTTCTCCTTTGATAAGAAATTCCTTCAGTCTTTCTCACTTCCTGCCATCAAAATGATAGCAGTATATCTGAAATTACTGATGTTTTTCTGATCAATTTTATTTCTAATTTCTATTTATTCTGGTTCAGCATTGCTCATGATATATTTTTCATATAGTAAGAAAACATGTAAATAAAGGGATGGTACACAATGTTTATCCACTAATTCCTCAATTTCTGACTATTTAAATGCATTTTATCCAACTCTTAACAGTTGCTTCCTATTCATCGGGGTATTAGGCAAATGAGGTGGCTTGATATCCATGTTTTTAAAAGGCTATCCAAAGTTTGTTGTAGGCTCCATAGTAAAAAGCCTTAGTATAATCAATAAAGCAGAAACAGATGTCTTTTTGGAACTCCCTTGACTTTTCCATTATCCACTGGATGTTAGTACTGTGAACTCATGTGCCTTTTCCTCTTCTGAATCCAACTTGCACATCTGGCTATTTTTTTTCTATGTATTGTGGTAGTCTGAATTGCAAAAAACTATTACCTTCCATCTCCTATATGATGACGCATGTCAGCTTTACATTTCAGAATATATTTGTACATACAGAAAAGATATTTTTTAAACAAATGAAAAATTAAGAAGATATTTAGTCTGCATGTTATAGGAAATAGAATGTTCAAGTATATTTGGGAGAGAATTATCATGTAGGATAAACTTCACAAAGCAGTCTGAGTTACACATTCCATGTTACTGATCTGTTTGTGTAAATAAACACCCCAGTTAAATTAAATCAAGTTACACAAGTTCAGTTTAGGATAAATTTTACGATTCAATTTCAGCAAAACTGATATTCCTTGGAATATATCACATAATGAAAAAAAACCCAGCATCAACAGCATCTGCAGAGCTGGGGGAATGTAGTGTCCAAAGACTCAAGATGCATTGCATGTAAAAAAAAAAAAGAATGGTGCACAGTTATGGCCACTACCTTGACTCTTTTGGGACTTCCCCTCCCCCTCAGATGTCCCTGAACAATATACCTGAGCATTGACAGTAGTCATTTCTTTGATAACTGAGTAAGTACAGCTTCTTTCCATATATTCAGAATCAGACTCTTTCCAGAAGTTGAACACTATATGACTGATATGGAATGTAGAAATGGGACTTAGGTGTCCTTCTAACTAGATTTTCTCTCTAGTAAAGCTTAGATTATACAGATACATTTATGTCAATATAGGGAAGGAAAGATCTTAACAATTGACAGCTACTTTATCAAAACTATTAATTTAATAAATGTCAAGTATAACATTGTTGCATCTGAAAGAACATCTGGTTTGGTAACTTCTATGAAATACAGCTGCTATAACTGTCTGCATCAATATTTGCCAATGTAAAACCATGTGGTGTGTGTCTTGAAACTCACAGTAAAAGGTCATTAAGCAATTTTTGGCCTAAGTATTTTATAGTTTTCCTGTTTTTGTACTGGTGAAAATGAAAGGGAGGGGAGCTCAAGTAGGACCATTAGCATTCTCTTTTTCACAGTTCTTTAGCATTTCTGACAAACACTATTGATCTTTGGAACATCCTGTAGCAGGATTTGCCTTCTATATTATCAACTGATTTCAATTTCTCCATATACAACCAAACCAGCTACAGTCCTATTAATTCAAATGAGTTTATTAATAAAATAGTACAGTTTAGGAGTCAGCCAGCATGATCCAATCTTTTAAACACTGAAAGCCATTTTGGTGTTAATCCATGTGTTCTTCCTGTTTAGCTTTGCAAAGTGCCTAGGACAATAAAAATATTATCTTGGGATTAGTAATTTGGAGTACATGCATTCCTTTTTTATTATAGTTATACAGCTGTAAAACTTTCTAGACAAAAAGATCACCTCATTTTAAAGAAAAAGAGCATTTTGTCCAATTGAAGGTGGTGTAGTCTAGTGGTTACAGAATCTAAAAAAGGGTAAGGCTATAAAATTTAGGCTGCAAAACCCTGGATCACTATTAGATAGTAGCAGAGTTCAACTTTTGCTATCAAGATCTGATAGCCTAAGAAAAAAGCTCAGACTCTCCTGTGGTTAGGAGAAATGTAGAATAATAATGACTGAAAACAGGCTGGCTTGGAGATAGTACATGGCAGTTTGGGAAGTTCTGGGCATTTCATAATTGGCTGATATAACACCTCTGGCTCCCATGGAATTTCTAAGTGTAATCCAAGATGCTGATTATAACTTAGAAACCAAGTAGTTGTAAAAACACTTAGAGCCATTTCAGAGAATTCAACCCTTTGCCACCTAAAGTCCATGGGCATCCCTTGCCATCTGTTCCCATTCAAACAATATTCATCTATCAATCTGATTCTTAGATGAATATATGTGTGTGTGTGTGTGTGTGTGTTGTATTTGTGCTGATAAATAAATAAAGGGAGACTAGTATAGATCTATTTCAAGCTATTTAGCTCTCATCAGCTAGCCATACCCTTACTGGGATTCGAACCTGGGCTGTATTACATACATATATATATGTATAATATACATACATACATACATATATATATATATATATATATATATATATATATATATATATATATATATATATATATATATATATATATATATATATATATATATATATATATATATATATATAATATTTCACTCAAGGCTAAGATACAATGCTCCATTTCTTGGTTTCCTAATAGATGATAACAATGAATGATTTTATATCAAATGTTTCCAAATTGAAAGCATCCATATTTTGAATGTTCATAATGAAAAGTCAATTTTACTTGCTAGAATTATACACATTGAAATTTAAAACAAACAAAGAATATCCAATTGATATTATTGACACATATGCTAAAAACATGAACTTGATTTTGCATGTTTGTATTGTTCTTTATATGAAATATGTATCTCTTTCCTTAGAACAATCCCTTTCATCTTTTATTGATATTTTTTGTAGTACTGTTACATTTCAAAATTTTTCTGTCTTTATTATTTTTTGTTAATTATATAGGATTTCAAAAAATGGGTCTTTTTGCAGTGAGAAGGGAAGAAATAATATTTTATTCCAAATCACTTTCAAAGTAACAGAAGACAAACACAACAGGTTATTTCACTTTTACAGTGTTAAAAGCACCTATATTATGTATATGTGCAGTACATCTAAATGTTAAGTGGTCTGAATTTACATAAAACACTGTTAGAAATTTGTTTTCCTGTGACTCACATTTAAAGTTCTGAATTTTTTTCCAACTGACTCATCAGCTAGGCAGCAGTCCCAGGTAAATATTTCACTTTTGTGCTCTCATAGAAGGTCAAAATATATGTCTCAGTTCCTACTAAGATTTTTATATAAAATATTTTACCAGTCAATTTTCCAGCTGGCTGATTGACTGCTGTTATTAACCCACAGTTAGTGAAGAAAAACTAGGAAATTATGTTGTGTTTGGAAAAGTGTGATTCAAACGTATTGAATCATTGAATAATTGAATGATCATTTCTTCTTAGGAAGAAATATTAGTGATATTTATGAGAGGAATTTGTTTGTTTCCAAAAGAATAGTCAGGTTTTTAAGAAAGGAAGCTTGATTAATAAACTTTAGGAAAGGATTATGAATAGTTTGCCAACTTGATTGATTGGACAACATCTTTGTTTCTCATAAATATGGACCATCCCTGGAAGAAATAGCATTTTTACTTATTTTGATATTCTGGCGATTTCTTCTGTCACACAAATTCTTCAAGCTCATAATGAGGCTAATTTGAAGTAGAGCGATGAGGAAATATCCAGAAAGTACTCAGCTTGATGGTTTCTTCAAGGTTTGTATCCTTTCTCAAACTTGTTATAGAACTTCTCCTATTCTCATTGCTTTCTAGGACATTTTCCAAACTAAAGGCGATGACCTGTTCTGCACTTTTTTCTACCATTTCACCAGTATTGATAATGGCAACCTAAGACATTTAACTGCCAAAGGCAGAACAGCAAATAGAATTCTTACTCCACCCCAACCTAGTCAAAATGAAAACTAGCCAAGATATTTTGGCATTTGAAGTAGAAACTCCCATAAGTACCTCTTCAATTAATAAAAAATACAATAAAATATATTAAATAATGGTCAGTTTACTGCCCTTTCATGGCACTAAAGACATGCTTTTAACAACATTTCCCGAACAGCCTGGTGTCAACTTTGAACTGAACCTGGCTATATCCATCTTTCTGTTCCTCAGTTGACACACAGTGGGAAAGGGGGAAAGGATGCTAGAATTACTAGACACAACAAAGAGCTTCCTCATGAGAACCAAGATCCTCTGTACTGGCAACAGATAAGGTTGGGGAAGGAGTGCCTGAAGAGCCCACCACTTTACTCAATTAGCCAATATGACCTGTGACACTTAGTGACGTGATTATTTTCTAGTTTAATTATATTGAAACTGTGGGAAAGATTTAGACTTGGTTTTCTATTGAAGCTGTGCTAATATGATGTACTCAATAAAGAAGGCATTTGAGAAGGAGCAAAGTCTCAAGAGTTCTAATTTGCTTGGGTTCATTAGTCAGAGCCTTGACACCTGGTATATCAGTGTATCACCAAGTATCATCAGCATATTGCCAATACTAAACCCCAAAATTTTGGATGACCTCCAAAAGCCAGTGACTTCATGCAGATGTTACAGATGATAGGACAGGGGATCAAGCCCAAAATAATTCCATATTGTAGAGACTGAGGGCTTAACCCCTCATTTCCATACACACCAACTAGGACAACCCACTTATAAAATTAACTGAAGAATAGTGTCCGAGGTGGCGCAGTGGTTAGGGTGCAGTACTGCAGGCCACTTCAGCTGACTGTTATCTGCAGTTCAGCGGTTCAAATCTCATCGGCTCAAGGTTGACTCAGCCTTCCATCCTTCCGAGGTGGGTGAAATGAGGACCCAGACTGTGGGGGCAATTTGCTGACTCAATTTGCTAAAAATCTGTAAACCACTTAGAGAGGGCTGAAAGTCCTATGAAGCAGTATATAAGTCTAATAAATAAACAAACAAACAAACAAACAAACAAATAAATAAATAAATAAATTCTCAATTATCCTAACCAGTCCAGAAAAAATACCATAGTCAATGGTATTGAATGGCACTGAAAAATCTAAACCTTGCAGGGCCGCACTCCCCTATCTAAGACCTGTAGTAGATCATCAATAAGAGCAAACAATGTAGCTGTCATGAATAAAGAGGATGGGTTTGAGGAGCAGAGAGAAGTTACTATCGGGTAAACAAAACCTGACGTCAATCCAAGAAAATAATTTGTCTATATGCTTCAAACTACCTCCTCCCCTCAATTCTCATTTAGATAAAAGAAGGAGAAAAGGCAGCACATTCAGACTTGGAAGATTCTGTAAACCTGTTCTAATAAAACTATCTTTAGGTTGGAACACTGACTATTTCTCAGTCTTGTCTACCTGATAGGGCTGCAGGAGTTTCTGAACCTAGTCCTGAAGACTGAAAAAGTTTTAAATAATAATCAATTATTTTCAGAGCTTTTTGTAGTTGATGGTGAACCAAAAATAAGAGTTTAAGGACTGGACAGTAGTTATTTAAGCTGTTGTCTAATCTAATCTACGTATGATGAATTTGGGGCAGCACCTTGAAGAGGATTATACTGAAATCCTCCTCAGGGCATTACACTTGAAGCATTTGGACTGTTCTTATTTGGAGAAATAAGAGATTTACCAACCATGACATATAAGCATAACAGTGCTCTGAAAAACACTCAGAGGTAATTTCTCATTAATTTTGTTTCCAACAAGGTCCTTACCACTCTGTTCTCATGTGGTAAGGAGAGGTTTGCACTGCAACAGCTGCAGAATCATCTGTTCCCTTGAAAGTGAAGCAATGAGAACTGGTTTGAGTTGTCAACTGAATCCAGAGTTTTAGCCATATAAAAGGGAATTCCACAAATCTGATATCAGTTCCTATCCATACCATTGTAGAAGAGTCATTATTCTCATCACCTTCAACCTTCTTATTTCCTGGCTGTTCAAGTCACTTGTTTTTCCTCCTGTCCACACTGCCTGGTTTCCTGGTATTCTCTCATTACATTGAAATGTGGGATTGAATAAAAGAAAACAGCAAGCCCATCCGGACTATGTGGCAGACTTTGACTTGCCTTTCCTCCCCCAAAAATCTAAAAATAACACTGCATCATACTAAAAATAGAATAAATTTCAACTTACATGCTCTTGGGTGTGAGAACCAGAAAGGTTGGTATTTCCTAGTGTGAATAAAAATTGATTTCAGAATTCTTGATGGAATACATTTCCTGAGTAGGGCAGCTAGTTACGAGTTATGACAGAAATATAAATGATATGTTAGCAATCAGATGGGACATTGCTGATTTTGTAGTCATGTTGAGATACATCCAGCTATGCAAGAGACTGGAAACATGGAAAGTGTGATACATAGTTCTTTCTCAATTAAAGTGAATTCCTATCAATCAGTAACTCTACTCAGATAATAATTCCATTGTTCCATGAAAAATAGAAAAGTATGAAAGTAGACACCCTTCTTCACTCTCTATTCTCTGTTATATTTGACACATCCGAGCTTCAAGAACTGATGGTTTGTCTTCAGGATTTGAAGATGAATTGTGAGGTTCTAGTCTCATCTATTATAGCTAATAACAGAAAGGGAGATTAGACATAAAAATAACTCTTGGTATATTGATTATGACAAAAGTTCAATCATTGCATATATTCTTTTCCTCTCCAAAGTGCTCTCATCATTTAAACTGACTGGTAAATTGAAATTGCACACTGTATATATTAATTTTAAGAAGTCTTGGTTGTTATTCATTCATTTAAAGTATATCCCACTATTCAATCAATAAAAGGGCTGCCTAAAAGTCTTCCTGGTATTTGAATAGGGGATTTTAAAATCTGAAAGTGGTGACCAAGAAAGTCCTTTTTAGATTCTCAGTAGAGAATCTCTGATGATGGGAATCCCAAAATAATTATCTAACCCCACCATCCTCAAAGAATCACTTTCAGTTACATAGAAAATAAGATGGACTTTCAAAGATTATCACAATAAACTCTGTATGCCTGTGTTATGAAAATGGAACATTTATAAGAAGCATGTGCCAGAAGGATATTCGCAGAGTTATGAAACTGAGTTCAGTACTAGAAAAGTGAATAACTTAATAACTAGGAAACCCAGAGAGACAGTTGAAATCCTGCTATTGTTAAGTCAGAACAAAAAAAGCAAGTCAGGTCAGGAAGCAAGCTCAGAGAGCAAAATAGAAATTAGAACAAAAGAATAACCAAAGGATGCAGAACACCCCAAATCTCAGAGAAATTTTTCTTATTAGGGAAGGTACATCGGGAACAGAAAACGCATACATTGTTCCTGTCCATCGCTGAGTAAGGCGATGCTCTGATGTGATATTTAAATGAGAATCTACATTCTACACTTTCATGGCTCACAAAATGAGCAACTGCACATATATTTCATTAGTTTCTGAGGTTGTAGCAAAGCAGCAAAAGAGCACTTGTAGGACTGTAGGAGTATACTGGGTTTTTTTTTGTGGGGGGTGGGGAATTCCCTACAGCAACAAAGGATTTTCCAGTAACAACTAGCAACATGTAAATTTGCTTTTAGAATGCAAGCTGATTTTATCAGTATAATCAGATTGAATCATTTTTTGTAAGATTAGGTCAAGTGTCTTCTGTTCTTCCTTCAATAGCTTGGGCACCCTCTCTTATCATGTAGTGCAATATTAATGCAGTATCAGGGGTTTTCAATTCAATTGTGAAGGATATGTGCTTTTGCTTTATTTTTTAAATAGTCTTCTTATGTATGATGTACACTGAAGGCAGCATTTAATTTCATTGTACGAGGTGCAATGATAACGTATTCCCATAAGAAATTCTAAAAGAACTGAAATAATAACTAGATTCTTCTCATTTATGCCTGTTTTTATGCCTTTTCTTCTTCCATCTTTCTAGGAAATATGTTTTAAAACATCTCAAACTCAGTTTAAATATGAAATGTAAATTGTTCCAAAAATAATCATCCGTTGAACACTCTTCACATATGGGGGGCTGAGATATGTGTGTGAAAGAAATGAATGTTTCTGACTCCGGAAGCTACAGTTGGTAGCCTGGGAGAGAGAGATAAGCATCTTTTGGGAGGCCAAGAACCACTGCTGATTAGAAATGGTTTGCTTCCTGTTGCTTCGGAAACAAAAGGGCCACTTTTGGCTGCATATAAAGGCATCTTGAAGTGACTGCTTTTGTGTTAATGCACAAAGGATAGGGTATTCCATTATCTAGTTGTTTCTCTCGCTCTGTGTTTGTGGATATTCTCTCTTCCTTAATTCCAAAATTATATTCTTAAAGAAAGACTATATAAACAGTTTAGAGAGACTTAATTCATAGACCCATATGCATATGTGTCACCTTGCTAGGCTAAAATCGAGCTTTATTAGCAATGGCAATAAACATAGAACTTTGCCTGAAATGTAGGAAATTATCTCATTTGATGAACAATAGCCACCCTCTCTTTCCAAATCCTAAAACAGGCCCAACTTCAGATTCAGAGCAACTGTCGTCATTGCATGAGCTAATTGGTTCTGCAACAGATATTATTCCTGGGAATTTTGAAGTCAAACACATCTGGATGGCACCAAATTAGCGGCAGATGTTATAGTACGTTAAAGCTTTTATAAAACAGAACTCTTCAAAGAAAGAGCCATGGTTTACAAATCACAGGGGATGGATTAACATAACATATGGTTCATATTATTATATGAAGATTTTGTAATAAAGTGTCTAGTATTAGAAGAGAACCTTGAAATTCATGCATGACAAACAGGTAGTGTGTCTGTTTTGCTTTAGGTTTGCCATATTTTAAGTAGTTTATGCTAAATATTGATAATTCACATAAAGATCTGAAATCCTGAAAATTAACTATACTAATGTAAATATACAATCAACAAAGACAATTACATTGCTGTATGTGTTAGTGAAATATAAATGTTAATGAAAATCAATTTCTTTTACTTAAAAAATAGCTCTGCCTTCAAATCTATAATTATAGTTTATTGATATTGGTGACACCATAGGTGGGTTTCTGCCGGTTTGCCTCGGATCGGGCAAACCAGTAGTGGCAATGGTGGGAGGCTCTGCCCACCGGTCTGGAAGCTTCTGTGCATGAGCAGAAGCATCACACGAGCAAACCGGTAGTAAAATAAATAGAAACCCACCACTGGGTCACACATTGTGAAAGAGTTCAATTAATATATATTGCATCTGATTATATTCTCATTTTATATCATTTATCTGATGAAGTGCTTTTGTACTTTTGAAGTACATTTTGAATTTCTGTACTTTTGAAGTGCATTTATATTTTGGCATTCTCATGGAAGTAATTATGATGTTTCTGCCCTCAATGATGACTATATTTACCTTTTAAATATCATAAAGGAGCTGATTTTTGAAGCATTTTAGTAAAAGTGATCACTTAATTACAGTCTGTTTGGAGATGTTTTGAATTTCTGGAGAGCCAATGTTCATAAGCTATTTCCTCTATCTTATACTTATGGTAAATGTAGTGAGTATGTTCTCCAGTCCTGAATATAATTTCTTTCTTGTTTTCTTTAGGGTGCAGTTTCAAGTCAACGTCTTCTAGCTGAGTTGAAGTATTACTCTCAGGGCCTCTTGGGCCTCCTTTTGCAGTCTGAAATTTGATGGCATTTTAAATCTTATACATCTGGTGAGATAAAACTTGCTTCATGCAAAGTCTTCAATGCTAAATCTTCTTGAGAAACCAAAGTATCTATTCCACAAAGTAGAGCAAAGGAATTGTAATTCTTTGAAAATATGGTTAGGGAGGGAGATAGAGATAGAGAGATAGAGATAGATAGATAGATAGATAGATAGATAGATAGAGAGAGAGAGAGAGAGAGAGAGAGAGAGAGAGAGAGAGAGAGAGAGAGAGAGAGAGAGAGATTGAAGGGAGAAAATTATGCTTTGTGTATGTAAGCCTTTTAAATAATATTTCATCCATTTATGATGTTTATAAGTTAGTCATTTATTATTGGAGCAGTCTGAGCATAAAACACTTTGACATCCTGGTCAGCCAATGCAGAAGGAGAGATCTTCAGCTGTAATGGTTCATCATGCCACTGTCAACCCTGAAACTGACAGCCACTGTATTAAAATCTCATCTGCCGAGAGAGTGGGATTGCCCCTGTGCAGGGGCTGTTCCACTTAAAACTTTACTACTCATAGGTTTTTGTTGGGCAATCCATCATCTACAACATCTGCAAATAATCTCAGTCCAAACCTAATTCACTGAGTCCTGTAGCAATGGGGGAGTGCTGAAGTACAAGTAGAGATGACCATTGGCAGTTGTAATTACAAAGCTGCAAATGGGTGGCCCTTTGATCAGTGGATTGTTTCAGTATCCAGAATAGCTGAGATTCCAGAAGCATCCAAGGTGACTGGGCAGCCTTTCTAAGATTACACTCCCCACCCCTGCATGACAGAACTGGTTAGAAATGTGGCTAGAACTCCCCACTTCATCCTCAGTATTCATTGGCATGATGGTGTCTCCAACTCAAGGTCTTGGATTGCAGAAAGTCCACTAGCATCAAATCCCTGATTATTAAAGTCCTGATGAAATGGGTTGGACACATCATCACAATGGATGAATGTTATACATTTTGTTGGTCTATATTATAAGGGAGTCTGGAAAGAGACTTCAAGGTCAACTACATAAGAAACTATGCCACTGTAATATCAAGCTAAGGGTATGCTAAGACGTCTCTACTCCCTTGAAAGACAGTGCCATCAAAAATTGATAGAAAACCATGAGTGGCAACACAGAATAACACCAGCAGTTACTACAACAATAAACTTTCAGTGCCCCAGTTGTGCTAGACTCTGCACTTCTGAATCCGTAGTTTGTAGTTTCTGTATCCATCCATCCACTTCTGAACAGTGTGTCTTCTTCAAACCCAAAGGACTACCATAACTAACACTTGGGAAGAAAACCAACAGTTGGAACCAATAGAGAAAAGTGGAGTTAGGAAAAGGAAAGTAAACATGAAAAAGAAAAAAGAAACAGCTGCTACTAAGAGAACACAAAGATCATAGGGATTGAGTTTAGTGAACCTAAACCCTTTGTGAGCCCTTTACATTCACAAAAGGTTAGTGATAAAGATACCCTAGTGGTTTTTTTTTATAGAAAACCAAAAATTTAAGACAGACTGAGATTTACTGGTCAGGATTTCTTAATAATTTATTAGAACATTTAGATTATGTCAGAGCTCCATTAACCTGGTTGGTTTCATTGACTGATCTCCAATGCCTCATGGACCAAAGTACTTAACTATAATAAACAGCACCACAACAAAACAGCAATAAAATCATTAATGCATAAGGTTCATAATTTAGTACACAGCCTAGCTTTTCATACTTGCTGTGCAGAGCACTGATTGCAATTTATTCCACCCATTTATGGATGTCACATCAAGGCGTGCACTGGATTTATGAATCAGATATTCTATCCATCAACAGTCTTGACTGGCAAAAACAGGCCATTACTATCAGAGATAGATGTTTAATTTAACTTTAATTTTCAAGAAAAGGGTTATTTATCACTGAGTATATTCTACATATTATATTATAAATTGACATTTTTCAATTTAAACCACCAGATATTGACAAGGATCTTGTAGTTACAAGCAGCAGCAGTTCTTGGTGCAAGCAACTGAAAAGCAAATAATATTGTTAATGTACAGCTGTTAGAAAAGCAAACAGTGCCTTATTCTTGACTTTCATGTACTGCATGATAATGTTTGGAGAAGAGAAAAGAAAATAAAAAAAAGAAAAGAAAAGAGGAGAGGAGAGAAAAGAGGAGTAGGAGAACTGGCCATTTCTTGAACTTTCTTTGAGAGAATTCGGGACTAGCCACCTATGGATGCATCAGCCAACTATTTGTAATATTAGAATTCCAGGGTCAACTATGTCACTTATGGAATGATGTGGAAGGGAAAGATAGAGATATCTGTCTGTATTTATCTGCGATTCATTATAATATCCCTAGGATTTTGAATCATACACTTGACATGCTATAGCCACTGAAGGACAGATACAATTTTAAATTGAGATATTGCAAAATGTCAAAATATGAAACCTGAATGTAGAAAAATCAACTGTTGCTCATTAAATGTCTTATGCTGGTTTGCACACATTAAATGCATGTGGGTGTTGAGTATGCATGCTTCTATAAAAGAAAACCAGAATAAAAATGGTTGGCAATCCCTAATTGCATGAAGCCTATGTGATCCTGCAAAATATTGTAGCATAATAGAAACTATGGTGGACTATAAAATGACCTAGAACAAAATATAATACACAGTGTAATTACTGAATCAAAACAACTTGTCCTCTTATAATGCAAATAACACAAAATGATTGTGTTGATAGCTGACTGAAGTGATCTCTCTTTAAAAAAAAGGTTAGTGAGGTGGATGTCCTTTATTTGTTTAGGTTGGAATTTTTTGTTTCATTTTTGTAAAATCGCTTTTTTATTCACAGAACTTGATTGTTGGGGCATCTCATCTCACATTTATAATTGTCCTCCATCTTTCCACCATTTATTCCATTCCCTTACTAGAAAATACATTGTAGATGAAGGATGGAATATCTGTATGATCTTTCGAATAAGTAGCACTCACAGTTGTCTATCTTGAAGAATCATAGTGATTGGCTACTTTTCTCTAACTCTGGCCTTGTGCAACATCACATGTTATGTCTACTTATTTATTAATATCCCATATTTATTATTTTTTATAAATACCTCTGCAAGACAATAATCTGTCAATTCCAGCCAACTGGCCAAATAACTGTGTTGACTTGAGATATTGAGAGTTTTGGATTAACCAGTTTCAGAAGAGAGCAACTTGAGACAAGTTAACATTTATTAGCAAAATGTAGGCAAAATACATCTGGTGTGTGTGTGTGTGGGGAAGATATCCAGATTTTTGACAAGTCAATTTCAATTGAATATTTATCATGGTTCTCTCAAATAGAACTAAGAAATATTCATTTTTAGGGTCTGGGCTCTTCTTTCAACATTTTTTTAAAATCGATTGATTATGCAGGAAACTAAGCCTCTGGTCCCCGTGTCCACCCAGATTACATACTGCAACATTATCCCAGGACATGTATAGCTGTCTTCATTCACCATTGATTATGTGCCATCAAATAATTTTAGAATCAGGATTACATGGTGTAACATGCCCTCTTGTGGCTGCTAGTGTTGCTATTATTTCTTACAATAAGAGTCTAACATTTTAAAAATATTTTCCTTTCTCACAAATTGTTAGTTAGTTGTACAATTTTAATATCACCATTATAGCACATAACTGAATGTGAATAGCCAACTACATACATGAGATGAACTGAAAGTTCTCTTCCTGCTTTATGATCTGATTTAGAAATGTATTTCATAATTAATCATAATCACAAAGGTGTTCTGTCATGGATGAGATTTGTACGGTCCTTCTTTATATAGTAGACAGATGGAAACCAAACAGTATGTGTTATTCTGACAAGTGATTTCTGCTTTTCCTAACAGACCTCACATTGGTGAGTTGTCTAGCTTAATTCTGTCATTTGCTGAACTTATGTGTTGTCTGTCCCATACAATGAATTTGGTTAAATAATTGACAGCATAAGGCTTGGAATTTCACTGAAGGACTGATGCACAATTCTTAATACAACTTTCCTCTACTTGGTATCCTTCAAATGAATTGGAAAATAAGATCCAGAATTCAATTACCATATCTAGGCTGCAAAAACCATATAATCTTTAGATCCACACCTCCACTAAATAGTAGTAAATAAAAATTCCTATACACCTTAATTGTTGCCATTTAGTGGTCAGATATGATAGTGATGTAGGAATTTTGGAAGTTATGGTTTCAAAGAAGTAGGAGCAAGTCAAGTTTATTAGCTGCTCACAATCAGGTGACTCTGGGTGGCTTGAGAATATTCGTCAAGAAGTTGACAAATATTCTACGTCGATGTACATCTTCTAACTTGATTAGCTTGATGAACCTCAGCAATAAACTTTTTAAAAAACTAATGAATTATTAATTAATTAATTTCTTTGATTGTCTCAAAAGTAGCCCAATCAGTTGGTTGAGGAATAGAATTGTGCATGCTATTAACGTTATTAGGAAGAAATGCTTGCAAAAGGCACAGGCCTTTTTGCTATTCTTTAAAGCAGTCCTGCTTTTTCTGACTTCTTTGTAAACTGAACAAAATTTATGATACATTAATAGCAACATTAACGTTAATAAATTGACGCTTTGTAGAACCCTGAGAAAATCAGACTGCTTTAATGAACAGTAGAGAGATGCTGTACTTAAGTTTGCACAAAGCCCAAACCACTTCCTTTCCATAATGTTCAAGTGCTGTACAACTCTGTTAACAAAAATTAACTGAGTGAATTATTATTATTATTATTAGTGCTTTATTAGTGTTGCTAAATCACAAGACTGCTTCATATTATTAAACCAGAACACATCCTCATAATAATATGGCGGCAGATAGAAACAGTCTAATAGATATAGATGTTCCCAAAATTCTTTTGCATCTGTTCCATTTATATATAGCTTCATCTTTTTTCCAAGCTTTCTCATTTAATGCATGTTGTTATCTTGCTTTTATTCCAGGAAAATTCCCTTCTATTTCTCAATCTTGATTTTCTTAGCAAATTTAACCTTAAACTATCTACTATTGACCTCACCCCATTCCTAAGATATCTGTAAGGAGCATGCATAAGTGCACCATCATGCTTACCATCCCTGTCCTACTGTCCCCATTTATTCATACCAATTTCATTCATACTCATGTTTATTCTTATACCTATTATCTTATAAATAATTGACAAATAAATAAATCATAAATAAATCAATAAATAAAATAAATTATATATATATAAGCCCAAAACTTTTCCTGTGTAAGATTGAGATAGTCTTGGCAACATTTCGGCGAGGTCCCATTCGCCATCTTCAGGCTGGTGTTTTCAGCTTCATGCTTGTGCGAGTAAGGCGTTGTCGGAGCTGTCGTCTTTCTATAAATCTTGGTAGCGGTGTGTGGAGTGCTGGCTTTGTTTCTGTAAGTGGATTGATTGGCTGTGTAGTTGCATCCTGATTGGTAGATGGAGTTGATGTTTCTAGATTGGTCGGCTGTTTCGTATCATCCTGTGTGGCTGAGATACTGGCTGTGTGTCCGCTGTTCCAACGGATTCCAAAGAAAAACAATTACCAACCTAATCCAAAGGGAGACTCCCCCCAAGAACCAAAACACAGAACAGGACAACGGCATAGCCCTCCTCCCTTACATCAAGGGCACCACAGATAAAATCAGCAAAATTCTCTACAAGCACAATATCAAGACATAGCCAACATCTTAAGAAACCCCAAAGACAAGATCCAGCTAGAATTGAAATTGAAATTGAATTGAATTGAAAAGTTTATTTATAGGCCGCCCTTTTCCCTGGGGGGACTCAGGGCGGCTTACAATTCATGGGGAGGGGAATACAAACAGTGAGACATAAAACAATACATAATTAAAAATAGAACACAACATTCATCATTCGGGTGGGGACGGATTACAATCTAACCCCAGGCCTGACGGGATAGCCAGATCTTAAGGGCTGTGCGGAAGGTCTGGAGGGTGGTGAGGGTACGGATCTCCACGGGGAGATCGTTCCAAAGGGTCGGAGCTACTACCGAAAACCAAGGAGTCTACGAAGTACCATGCAAAATTTGCCCTGCCACATACATTGGACAAACTAATAGGAGAATAAGTGCACGTATCGTAGAACACAAGAGCGCAGTTAGAAAAAAAGAAAAAAACTTCCTCCCTTTTCCAGCACCTTAAAGCAACAGGACATGAAATTGATTTTGAAGGAACCAAATTAATCTCCAAAACAGAACACTTCAACAAGAGAATTATTATAGAAGCCATCAAAATAGAGAAACACCCCCACAACATGAATAAACGTGATGATACCTCCCACTTACCAGACGTCTGGAAACCAGCCCTAGTCAACAAACGAACCCCGCTCACCACCCAAGTCCCTACAACACACAAAAACAATGGACACACAGCCAGATCCTCAACCACACAGGATGATACGAAACAGCCGACCAATCTAGAAACATCAACTCCATCTACCAATCAGGATGCAACTATACAGCCAATCAACCCACTTACAGAAACAAAGCCAGCACTCCACACACTGCTACCAAGATTTATAGAAAGACGACAGCTCCGACCACACCTTACTCGCACAAGCATGAAGCAGAAAACACCAGCCTGAAGATGGTGAGTGGGACCTCGCTGAAACGTTGCCAAGACAATCTCAATCTTACACGGGAAAAGACCAGAATACAACAAGACCAGCATACCTACACCCGTGAAAATCTATGAAAACATATAAATTAATTTCTTAATTTTTATTAATTTTTTAATTTTTATTAATTTCTTAATTTTTAATTAATACATTAAATTAATTAATTTCTCCACAGGGCTAGTTGTTTGGATTTGTCCCAGAGTGCTGGATGGATTTTGTTACCGAGTTTGAGGTGAAGAGTGAGTAGATTCCTGTTGGTTTGGTCTAGTAGCAATCTTTTCCTGTGGAGTTTCTTTCTGATTAGGGCTAATTCAGTTCTTTTTAGGATCCTTTCAACTAGCCCTCTGGAGAGCCAAAACAGAAACCTCCCACAAGGCAGACACACACACCAACAAACTCCATAGACTAGAAAGACAGCAGAATCCCAACCCCCTCTCCACAGCAACTCATGAAACAAACAGTAGATAACATATCAGATGGGACCCTCACCATAGCAGAAACCAATGTCCTTTCCAAAGGATTAAACTTTGCAGTCGCCCCCAAACACATCCCCACTGAAAACATCATATGCAGAGTTGAAGCTACCCTAACCAAAATCAACCCAGATGAAGCGAATAAAATCCGACTTGAAGTCACCAACACCCTCTGCTCCAGCAATCTACTCAGAAGCAACTTACAGAAAGAAGAACAAAAAGCACTCACCAACTTGAGGAAAGACAACAACATAATCATTCTCCCAGCAGACAAAGGTAACGCCACTGTGGTGATGAACACATCTGACTACCAAGCCAAACTATCCAACCTACTCCAAGACCCCACTTACAAACCTCTAAACACAGACCCCCACCACCTACCTGGAAAAAACCACCAAATCCAAAATAAAAGCCTCTCCTATCAGTGAAGAGATCCAGCAAAGAATCATCCCCAGAGAGAAATCATCCAGATGCCCCAAGCTCCATGGCCTCCCCAAGATACACTCAGACCCATAGTCAGCTCCATAGGCTCAGCTCTATAGAATCTTGCCAAATTCCTCACCAAACAACTCCAACCCTACACAGAATCCATTACCTCACACGTACAAAACTCACTCCACTTCATAGAAACAATAAAGAAACAAAATCTACAACCCAGCGACCTACTCGTGAGCTTTGATGTCATATCCCTCTTCACCCAAGTGCCTATTAAAGAAGTCTTGACAGTTATCCAAAACAAATACAACACACACACACACACACACACACACACATACACACACAAAAATTGATATTCCTTTTTACATGGGTGGAAATTATAGAACTTCTACTAAGATAGCTTTCCACTAAACTTCAAGTCTTTTCTCCTGCTTCCTTTCATATGTCCTTTCAAATAGGTTGCAGTTATTGTCTTTTCTCCATATTTCCACTTTAAAACTATTCAGTGGTGGAAATTCATTGTGAACCCTTGATCTTTTGCAATCTTGTAGAAAAAAGGACATTTGGTTAACTTTTCTGCTTCTCACAAATGTTTTTTAGAATCACTGTCATATATAAGAATGCATAGGGGAAACATTCTTATGAATGTAAAGACAGGCACTTTCTCCCAAAACATTTGATTCGCTTCAGGCTGGAAGTAGAAATGAGGCAAAGAACTCAAAAAGATTAGCACTTTTGTAAGCAGGGAAACAAAGCCTGGAAAATGTGTTTTTTTAAAAATAAAATCATGCAATTAACTAAAAATATTCAGGTTGGTTTTGGTGGTCATTTTCCCTGTAAAATTGACTAGAGGTAGGCCTGAGAAACAGCTGCATTTGACCTTGGGTACATCTTCATACCATGTAGGTGGGGCACATCCTCCCTGAAATGATCCAATAGTCTCTGAGAAGGTCCTTGAAAGACTTCAGATGGTGGTGGAGGTGAAGGAGTGGAGAAGGAGGAGGATCTGCAGACCAGGCAACAGTAAAATAAGAATCAGCTGAGTCCATATAAGGAACGAAGGCATGGCAAATATCTCAAAAGGTATTCTTCGTAGTTTCTTGGACTGTAAAAGTGATAGGGGACAGATGTACTTTCAGACTTGAGAGATTCTGATGCTATCACCTTACAATAAAAGTAGTGTTGATATTCATGGTTGATGCTTCTTGTCTGCAATATCCCATAGAGCTGACAGATAAGGGGACAGGTTTTCCTGAACAACATGCCTTAAAGCCTCATCTAATAACCTCATAGTATAAAAAGGCTCTCAATAGTTGCACTAGTTGTCTGAGAGGCCTGAAAAAGATCCCTGGATAAGCACTGTGCATGCACAGACATTTTTCATTTGCCAGATCTACCATGCTCGGAATAATAGCAGGAAACCAATGTAACAATATCACTTTTAGAAACAGAATGGGCAGGGCTACTTCATAAAGCAACTTCAGAAAGATCTTGATGAAGGTTTGATGAAACCTTTGAAGATTTGTCTCCTATTAAAAATCTTCTGGAGAAGACAAGAGCCTAATGCTGGGAAAGATTGAGCGCAAAAGAAGAAGGGGACGACAGAGAATGAGGTGGCTGGATGGAGTCACCAAAGCAGAAGGCGTGAGCTTAAATGGTAATTTAATTTACCAGAAGATGTTAGAGGACAGGAAGGCCTGGAGGAATGTTGTACATGGGGTTGCGATGGGTTGGACATAACTTTGGAACTGACAACAACAACAAAATCTTGAGTTAGGTAATGGGAAAAAATTAGGTAATATGAAAAAAACAGCCAACTCCCAAAGCTTACCATGCTCCAAAACTGCAAATTATAAAACAAAGGTGGTGTGATTTGAACTGACTTGCAGCCAAGCAATGATCCCCTTCCTCCCATCAGTTCAGATAACCTTATGCAAATACAGTTTGACAGTGCTGTGCTAAAGCTCTATTGGCAGAAACACCAAACGTGAAGAGTCATGGGCTGCCCTCAAATTAAAAGAAGGTATTTTTAATCAGAAGAAAGAATTCTCAAAGAGAATAACAAAAGCGAATTTTCTTTTATTTTAGCCCTCTGATGGCGTTTCCCCTCCTAAGATGTACTTGCAGCAAAGAAAGAGGGCTAGAACTCAAGCAAAAGGCAAGGTAGAGGAAGAGAGTCTTCTAATTAGAACACATATTTCAAAGGCAATCTGAACATTTTCCCTTTGATAATATATGTATCTTTGTTCCTTTTGTGGGTTTTGGGAGTTATTATTTTAAAAGTAGTAAAAATAAATTTAAAAGGCAGTCTGAACTTGTTTAACATTTCACAAACCCCTCTAGGGAGAAATTTGGCAGTTTTAGCCCGATTGTATATCTGCCTGTTTTTTTTTAAAAAAATAGCTTTGCTACAATACTATGTTTATTACAGCATTAATACACAAGAAAACTACAGAGCTAAACTACTGAATGAAATAGAACTGCAGGGGGTGCTAGACTCCCAGCTAAAACAATTTAGGTGCTTTGTATTGGATTAGCTTTGGATATGAAACATTTTGGAAGTGCATAGCTCTAGCTACCCCCTGGCATATCTGGAACATTTAGAACTGTCTCTATGCCAAGAAAATATACATTAACTTTCCCTTTCTTAATTTGTTTGCCATTGCTATGATTGCTGTATCACAGGAACAAGAAGAAATGTCACAAGAAAGGAGGTTACTTATATGAGCCAAGCAGGGGTGGGTTTCTCGCCCCGTTCCAACCGGTTCGGTTGGAACGGGGCCGGTGGCATCCTTGTGCACACGTGCGGCGCACGCATGCGTACTAGCGTCTGTGCGATGCTCCAGCTGCTCCTGGAGGATCACGCAGGCGCTGTATGCATCCTGCGCATGTGTGGAAGCGCAGAACTCATCAAAACCGGGTAAGGAGCGCGGGCGGGCGGGTCGGCCCTTCGCCGTTCCCGGAAGTTAGTTACTTCCGGGTTCGCCAACCAACCGGGTTGCAGGGACCGCCGCGAACCGGTTGAAACCCACCCCTGGAGCCAAGACACTCCATCCAGCAACTGTTGTATACTTTAATTGGTGGCAATGATGTTACAGATCTTTTACCTTACCTGCTGTTGCATGCTTCTAAATGCAGACATTAAAAATCCAAATGGGGATTGTCCTGGGATAAGGCTAGAAAGCAGAGAGAGGCAGCTTTGTGATCTCTGGGTTTATGGAACTTCACCTTTCCCCCCCGCAATTCAATTCAAAACAATCCAGCAAAACAATTCAGGAATTGGATATGTCTAGTCTAGTGAAAAGAAGGACTGGGGTGACATGATAGCAATATTCCAATACTTGAGGGGCTGCCACAAAGGAGAGCAGGGGGGTTCAA
The DNA here is from genome assembly GCF_051295495.1 of Thamnophis sirtalis. Taxonomy (NCBI): domain Eukaryota; kingdom Metazoa; phylum Chordata; class Lepidosauria; order Squamata; family Natricidae; genus Thamnophis; species Thamnophis sirtalis. The sequence continues at coordinate 55,183,264 of NW_028261387.1, forward strand.
CCTATTTTCCAAAGCACCTGAAGGCAAGACAAGAAGCAAAGGATGGAAACTAATCAAAGAGAGATTCAACCTAAGAGAAATTTCCTGATAGCGAGAACAATTAAACAGTGGAGCAGCTTGCCTTTGGAAAGTGTGGGTGCCCCATCACTGGAGGCTTTCAAGAAGAGACTGGATAGCCAATTGTCTCAAATGGCATAGGGCAGTGATGGCTAACTTTTTTGTTGTCTTGTGCCGAAAGCGTGACTCTCCCACCCCCCTGTGCCTGCAACACCCCCACGCCTCATTTTGGGCCTAGTAGGCTTTCCTGCAGCCTCGTGGGGCAAAAAAATGGGCTGTGGGGGGGGAGGCGCTGCACCTCTGGTGCTCCCCCTACCCCAATGCATGTGCATGCACCCCCATCTGCACATGCACACATGTATCCCACATGCACCCGCTCCTGCACATGTGCGGGGGTAGGGGGAGTGCACATCAGCTGGATGGTGGGAGTCGCACACATGCATGGTGTCAGCTCCGGCTGCCATTTGGGGGGACAACTGGGCCAGCTGCCAAGACTTGTGCTTACCAGATGAAGATTTCCCTCCTCCACAAGCAGTCCAGCTGAAAACTCTACAAAGCTTTTATGATTGATTGCCTGGTGGGTTCCACTGATAACATTCTAGAACTGACAACTGACTGCGAACAATCCATGATTGATCGCTGGGTAGTTTTCACTCTGGGTCACAAGGTGATGGGTGGTGATGGGTGTGTGTGCATGCAGGTGTGGGGTTTATCCTAATTACTAAATAATTATAAAAGGTGGTGGGGAGCACCAAGTGCAAACTCTGACAATTTATTCATTGCCTTAGTGCTTTGTTGGTCAGTTCATGCTGGAGGAAGAAGACAAATTGCATTTTCAAACCATCTCCATGTTTGGATGTTTTCATTAACCCTTCAGAACCTGACATGTGGTGGAGTTGACTGCTCATGTGCCCATAGAAAGGGCTCTGCGTGTCACCTGTGGCATGCATGCCATAGGTTCACCATCACGGGCATAAGGTCTGTGCTCATGCAGGGGGTTGGACTAGATGACTTCCAGGATCCCTTCCAATTCTATTATTCTGAGATATTTGGAGCATTAACCAACATATCCAATGACAAAGGACAGTGGAAATTGTAGTTCAAAACATATATCATGTATCTGAATTTGAATTCTCCCTCTAGGGAAACAAAATGCAAAGGAGGATGTGTGCTTGAATAATGAGTATTGCTGCCTTAATAGATATTCCACTTTCATATTTTTCCCAACACTCTTGAAAAATAATTCACATTTCTTTAGGTTGCTTACCATATGTAGCTTAAAAACATATTTGGTCTAATCTGTACATCTAGTTCTTACAAAAACCACATCAGTCAACTGTTTCTTAGCCATAGTCAAGGTGTGTTATTCATAGCATCAAGATCAATGAGATTGAGTTCCATCTATAGAAGAAGCATGGGGGAAGGAAAAGAAACCCATGATTTTTAGTCATTTTCTAAACAACTGTAAACAAACATGGTGGTGTTATGAAGAGAGCACAAAAAAGCCATATTCATTAAATTTTATGTGGAAGCCTGTGAACTACAGTTCCTTCCACTGCAACATAACATGTCTAGCTTTGACAGGGCTATTACTCTTAGACTGCAAAAGATCCATTTGATTGACTAGAGAGTGGCAAAGGATTAGAATTTTATTCATCTCTTTACTCCATCTAACAGTTTTTTTAAGATATTTGTACTCCACAATATCTATCCTTTGTAGTCCTTCATTTTAAATAATTCATAAAATCCAGGACACACAGGTCATTAGGATGAGCAGGCATCTGTTTAAAACTTCTTGAGATTAAAACTTCTTGAGGCTACCCTATTTGGAATGCAAAAATGCAAATAAAGAGTAGATACAGAAAAAAGATAACAGAAAATTGAAGCTCTTGTTTGCCATTAAATGATCATGAAGATTTTTACAGCCCAGATATGCTAGCTTTAGAGATTATGCAAAACAGGAAATGCGTATGTCAGAGAAGTGAGTGTCTGGATTCCAGCTCCAAACAATATGGATCATCAGTTAATCCTGACAGCAAATTCTCAAATACAGAAACAAGGTAGATTACCAAAATTAGGCATCAAGACTTAAAAAAACTTGTCAGAGTTGGTTGCAGAAAAATCAGATCCAGAAAGCACACATAGATAACTGATTCAGATGGATTCATTAACTTCTTTATATACATAATAATAGATGAATAAATGTACAATACCAACAGGTGGTTCTTCCAAGTAAACACAAGGCAGGAGAGTTACAGGCAAACAGAAGCAGTTAGCTTCATTTCAGCAGTCAAGCCCAGATGGATTACTAGTTTAACTTCTCAGAGCAGCAGACTGCTTAAGTTTCAATTCTCTGCACAGACTCAGATCTGTTTAAGCTCCCATTGGCTGACTTAGTTGCTATTAGGCTGACCTATTAGTTGCTATTAGGCTGACTATTCATTGGCTGACCTTGTTCCCATGTCTCTCCCAATCATGAATATTTTAACAATACTATCCTGGACGTATTTGGTCAGCCAGCTCAACTATCTAATTATTTTAACTTGTAAGACTGCCTAAATCATTTACAGTCAGGTATGGTTGAGGCTGTACCAGGCATGGGTTCCGGCACTTCGCTCATGCTTGCGCCATGTGCATGCATGCTTGATGCATGCTGTACACGCATGCACAGTGTAATAAAAATTGTTCTGTGCATGTGCAGAAGTAAAAAACAAGATGGCAGCGCCTACAGCACCACTGGGAGAACCAGTTTGGGGGTGTGGCAGGCCTGGGTCACTGCTGGTTCCAATGACGCAGGCTGCCAAACCACTACCAGTTCGGCCGAACTGGTCTGAACCGTAGGAACCCACCACTGGGTTGTACTAGAAAGCATCTTCCTTATCCGTATCTGAGGAATACTAGGAAATATGTGTATCTATGCAATTATTCATTTTTCCAATGGGCCAAAAAAGAATAAGAGTAAACCAAGCATCAAAAAATACTACAGAGTGATTTTCTTTGATACTGTCTTGCTCTTTTGTAATTGATAACCCATGAACATTTTAAAACAATGATCAACAAGTAGGAGATTTTGTGTCTACTAACTCTTCCTTCTCTCATGATTGTCTTATTCTGCACATACTTCAGAATAATACATATTTCATACTTCAATTAAGTATGTCATACCTCATATTCCTTTCTTGTAATCTTATACCACTGGATAATGTGAGAATCAAGAAATATAGCCTATTGATCTAGTAGATTCAATAGGTCCTATAGCTAATAGAAGGCCACAGAAGAAAGAGCTATGAAAGAGATATGAAGAGGATGATTTCAAAATTTACCAGAAATATTTGTAATTCTGCTGAACTATTACTAACTGTAAAATACTATATGTTTTTTTCCCTGCAAAATATGCACTTGTATGGATTCATTTAAAACAGGAAGAATGAAACTGTTGGAAATGAGGAATTGAAAGTAATGTGCACAGGTGTTCACAGAAAGTGACATTTAGTGAGGTTGTGAAGCATGTATGTGGTTAGAAGAACAGTATAAAGGATAGAGTTCAAGATCAGCTCGGTGATCTTTGATTTATAGCAGTCCTTGTAGGACTTGCTATATCTCATTGGCCCTCTGCATTAATATGTTAATACAGTGTATTACTGCTATTATATCTTTTATATCCATTCATTTCTAATGTTCCAAATTATTAGAAACAATAAACCTCTGATCTTAAGGTAAGAATTTATGCTTGTGTTGTTGCCTGTTTCCTATTGGAATTTTCCTATGACACTAATTGCCAAGAAGTTCTATATCAGCCAAATAAGATTTAACATTGATAGAACTAAAGAGAAATTTGTCTATATTGCAATTATCATTTTGATGGGCCATGTAACTTTAAAATATATAAATATTACTCATTCCAGGAAAAAGGTCAGTCACAACTAGAAATGAAAAACGGATCCTCATGTGTTTCTTACTTTTCATATCAGAAAAGTATTGTTTATAATACTGAATTGTATAATATACAATTAAATATTTGCTAATGTCACTATGGCATATCAGACGCTCGCTCATGGATTATGAGATCTATATGAAATGCTTACAGAGTCACCATCTGGGGGTAAATGCTTTTGTCTAAAGCATAGAAACATATATTTCACATGGTGTATATAGCTTATACTATGACAGTAGTAAAAAAAAAATATTTCTATTGTATTATATTGTTTGGCCAGCCACTGGTGAATGTTAATTTCTTATACAACACACACAAATTAAAAAATATGTTACTTATTTTGTATTCTTCCCTTAAGAAGATTAGCATTATCTATCTTACCATATCTTTGTTATAAATAAGCTTTTGATGATGATTGATTCAGGCTTCTGCTATCAAGGAAGAAAGCTGTTTGCAGTAATTTAACTGATCTTTCACTGAATGCAATGTAATTGGCTTTTGCCAATTCTATCTTCTCCATAGCATTATTCCTGTGCTATGGCTGGGTCCATTTATTGGCAAAGGGATCTCCATTTGGGTTGATCCAGAGTGTCTTCAGGGCTGACGCTCACGCATTTAATGTCCTCTTTGATGCAACCCATCCTTTTCTTGGCTTTGCCATGAGGCCGTTGGCCATTAAAGTCCAGACTCATAGATGTCCTTGCCACTAAGTCTTCTTTACCACATATACAATGTATCTGTACCATCTAAGTCTTTCGTCCCACATTTTTGCTATGATTGGGATGACTCCCAGTTTTGATTTGATTTGATTTGAAGTTTATTTGTATGCCGCCCTTTTCCCTGGGGGGACTCAGGGCGGCTCACAACCAAAAGGGGAGGGGGGGGAGACAAACTTTTAACATATAAGACAATACATAGTTAAAAGCACAACATTCATACCATTCGGGCGGGTTACAGTCTTAGCCCCAGGCCTGACGGGATAGCCAGATTCTGAGGGCTGTGCGGAAGGTCTGGAGGGTGGTGAGGGTACGAATCTCTACGGGGAGATCGTTCCATAGGGTCGGAGCTGCCACCGAGAAGGCTCTCCTCCGCATAGTTGCCAGTCGGCATTGACCGGCAGATGGAACTCGGAGGAGGCCTAATCGATGAGATCTAATAGGTCGCGTGGAGGTAATTGGCAGTAGGCGGTCTCTCAAGTACCCAGATCCACTACCATGTAGGGCTTTATGGGTGACAAGTAGCACCTTGAAGCGCACCCGGAGATCGACAGGTAGCCAGTGCAGCTCGCGGAGGATAGGTGTTATGTGGGTGAAACAGGGTGCACCCACAATCGCTCGCGCGGCCGTATTCTGGACTAGCTGAAGTCGCCAAATACTCTTCAAGGGCAGCCCCATGTAGAGCACATTGCAGTACTTCAGCCTAGAGGTCACAAGGGCCCGAGTGACTGTTGTGAGAGCCTCCCGGTTCAGGTAGGGGCGCAACTGGTGCACCAGGCAAACCTGGGCAAATGCCCCCCTGGTCACAGCTGACAGATGGTGTTCGAAAGTCAGCTGTGGATCCAGGAGGACTCCCAAGTTGCGGACCCTGTCTGAGGGGTATAGTGTTTGACCCCCCAGCCTGAGAGGTGGAATACGTGCCGAATTGGTGGGAGGGAAACACAACAGCCACTCGGTCTTATCTGGGTTGAGCACGAGTTTGTTAGCCCTCATCCAGTCCCTAACAGCTTCAAGTCCCTGGTTCATCACGTCCACCACTTCATTGAGTTGGCATGGGGCGGACAGATACAGCTGCGTATCGTCCGCATACTGGTGGTATTTTATCCCGTGCCGCCGAATGATCTCACCCAGCGGTTTCATGTAGATGTTGAAAAGTAGGGGGGACAAGACCGAACCCTGCGGCACCCCATATGTTAGGGGCCTAGGGGTCAATCTCTGCCCTCCAACTAACACCGACTGCGACCTGTCCAAGAGGTAAGAGGAGAACCACTGCAAAACAGTGCCTCCCACCCCCATCTCCCGCAGTCGTCGCAGAAGGATACCATGGTCGATGGTATCGAAAGCCGCTGAGAGGTCAAGGAGAACCAGGATGGAGGCAAAGCCTCCGTCCCTGGCTCTCCAGAGGTCATCGGTCAATGCGACCAAAGCGGTTTCTGTGCTGTAACCAGGCCTGAAGCCGGACTGGAATGGGTCAAGATAGCTAGCTTCCTCCAAGGACCGCTGGAGCTGAAAGGCCACCACCTTCTCAACAACCTTCCCCACAAAGGGGAGGTTGGAGACTGGACGGTAATTGTTAAGAACGGCTGGATCCAAGGATGGTTTCTTCAGGAGGGGTCTCACCACCACCTCTTTAAGTGCGGGGGGAAAGACCCCCTCCCGAAGGGAGGTGGTAACAACCGCCTGGATCCAGCCCCGTGTCACCTCCCTGCTGTTAGCAACCAGCCAGGAGGGGCACGGGTCCAGTACACATGTGGAGGCACTCACAGCTCTCATGGCCTTGTCCACATCCCCAGGGGCAACATCCTGAAACTCAACCTAGGGGTGGTCTACCAAATTATCCCCTTGTGCCTTGGCTGGATCTGCAGAATCGGAGTCCAACTCCGACCGAAACCGAGCAACTTTGTCCGCTAAAAACTGGATGTAGTCCTCAGCCCTACCCTGTAGGGGATCCCCCGTGTCCCTCCTATTTAGGAGGGAACGGGTTATCCTAAACAGGGCGGCTGGGCGCGACTCAGCGGAGGCAATCAAGGTGGCAATATAAGCTCTTTTTGCCATCCTAATTGCCCTGATGTATTCCTTGATGCACGATGTTAGAAGTGCTCGGCTCGATTCGGATTTGTTGGCCCTCCATAGGTGCTCTAGGCGTCTCTTCCGGTGCTTCCTCTCCCGGAGTTCCTCGGTGAACCAAGGGGGCCTCATGGATCCACTGCCTTGGAGCGGCCGTAGTGGCGCAATATGGTCAAGAGACTCCGACGGTGCCGAATTCCAGGCAGCAACCAGAGTCTCCACCGGACTGTGGGCGAGAGTATCAGGAATAACCCCAAGCTCCGTCTGGAACCTCAAGGGGTCCATAAGTCGCCTGGGGCAGAACCACCTGGTCGGTTCCTCCTCCCTATGGTGGAGGTTTGGTCTCTGAAAGTCAAGCCTCAGTAGGCAGTGGTCTGACCACGACAGGGGTATGATCTCACTGCCCCTCAGACCAAGATCACAAGTCCACTGCTCCGAAAGAAATACAAGGTCGAGCGTGTGACCCGCTGAGTGGGTCGGGCCCCGAATTACCTGGGTCAAGCCCATGGCTGTCATGGAAGCCATGAACTCCTGCGCTCCATCAGAGTGTTCACCGAGCGAAGGCAAATTGAAATCCCCCAGAACCATAAGCCTGGGGAACTCAATTGCCAGCTCGGCTACCGACTCGAGGAGCGAGGGAGGGCTGCTGCAATGCTGTTGGGAGGCAGGTACGTTAACAGCAAACCCACTTGACCCTTGAGGTCCAACTTCACTAGTAGGGACTCACACCCGACAAGCTCCGGAGCAGGGATCCTACGAAGTACTAGAGACTCTCGGATAACAATAGCCACACCTCCACCCCTTCCCTGGGCTCTCGGCTGATGGAGCACCTGAAATCCTTCTGGGCACATCTCTACAAGGGGGACTCCTCCCTCCGGGCCCAGCCAAGTTTCAGTAATACATGCCAGGTCTGCCCTCTCGTCTAAAATTAAGTCCCGGACAAGGGGAGCCTTGTGAACTACAGACCTGGCATTTAGTGACAACAGCCTGAGACCAGGGTCCTGATTACTCGCGCCATCTGGCCTTGGAGTGGGACTCATAGGGCCGGAAGGAGGGATCTCTGTGACGTAGCAATAGCAATAGCAATAGCAGTAGACTTATATACCACTTCATAGGGCTTTCAGCCCTCTCTAAGCGGTTTACAGAGAGTCAGCATATTGCCCCCAACAATCTGGGTCCTCATTTTACCCACCTCGGAAGGATGGAAGGCTGAGTCAACCCTGAGCCGGTGAGATTTGAACCGCTTAACTGCTGATCTAGCAGTAGCCTGCAGTGCTGCATTTAACCACTGCGCCACCTTGGCTCTCCTTCGAGCCCTCCTTCCCCTGTAATGGCCAGCCCTAAAGTCCCCGCCATATCCTTCCCCGGTAATGGCCAGCCCTAAAGTCCCCGCCATATCTGCCCCTCCCTGTTACGACCGTAATGCTCCGGCCCACTCCCGTGTCCATGGTTCCTTCAACCACCCCTATGGCTCCCGCGTTCCTCGACAGGCCCTCCAAATCAAACACACTCATTTGTTCACTCAGGCAGTTGACATTGGATGCCATCGTTCATAGTGTGATCAAATTATGTTAGTCCTTAGCATGGTTGAATCATGTTAGTTAGTCCTTTGACCAATTCTATGTAGACACTAAAAAAATAGAAGTAGAGTTACCTGACATTCCCAACATGAATGTTGCAATATAACAAACCTACTTTGTTCTAACCTACGTACAGTATATTAGATAGGAAGCTGACATGAGGCATCAGAAGTAGAGGTCTTTTCCTGTTAATACTGGTTTGCGCATAATTCCTGGAAGCCCTGGCAATTTAATGCAGACATTATATGATCCCATCAGCAAAACATCATATGACCACATCAGACTTATAACATCAGTTCTACTATGGTTTTCAAGTGAGGCATTACATGATCTCAGCTTGTTATTTTACTTTCAGCTTCTCCATTGCCTCTGCTTGTTGGAAGCCAACTATGAAGTATACAAATGACCAACTCATGATTATGAGATACTGCATATGTGAGCATCTTTGTATATGCGAAGATTATTGTAAGGTAATGTTTTAGTGCTGTTGTTACTTTGAACAGTCATTAAACAAGGCAATCATTAGGGGAGGACTATAGAATATACTTTCCTGTAATGTAGGCCATAGTTCTATGATCAGTAGTGTGAGGCTGTAAATAACATAAATTAACTTTCTTTTATATGATGCCTATTTACGTATTTGAAAATGCTATACAGTCCCTATTTTCTCAAACTAAATGTATTCAGTTCTCTGACAAGAATCATGTCCAGTTCCATCATCTTCTTATAATTCTTCCTCTCTAGAATCTAGAGCAATCTAGAACTACAATGGCTTTTCAGTAAACACGCCATGCCACTGACCTTCACCTTGTGATCAGCTACAATTCTAAAATCCTTTTCACAGTTACTGAGCTAAGTAGCCTCCAACTTATATCTGTGCATTCTTAAACTCAGATTCAATAATTATTCTGTAAGAGACTCCTGTTACATATTGTTTTATGATAACATTTAGTGATGAGTATTCTATAAATTCAAAATATCCAAACAAGGCAAGCACATTTTTCTCAGAACTGTAAGCACAGCTAGAAAGGATTCTGAATATTTAGCTTCCCTCACTGTGGACCACAGAAAGAATCTCTACTCATATTTACAGCAAGGATCAGAAGTACATCTAATCTTAAAAAAAGAAACCAATCTCAACACCTCTCTGTTGAGGCATCTTTATTAAATTCATTAAAAAGACTGCCGCATATTAAATACAAGCAATACAAGTTATATTAATTACAATCTGGGCAATAATTGCTTTAATTAATTAATATTATTCCACCTTGATTGTTTTTACATATAACTCAAGGCAGTGAGTGAACATATTCAACACACCTTCCTCTTCCTTTTCTCCTCACAACAACAATCCTATGAGGTAGATTGGGCCGAGAGAGTGAGTGATTGGCTCAAGGTCACCCAGCCAGTTTTCAAGGCTAAGACAGGATTAGAACTCATGGTTTCCTGCTTTCTAGCCTATTGCTTTCATCTTTATGGCAATATAACATATGTCATACTACCAATCATGAAATCAAAAGCACCTTCAAAGATGAATATAACTTAAGAGTATAATATACAAATACACTGCCCATTGTTTCTGTACCACGGTAGTACAGAATCATTGAATAAAATCCCCTTTCCTATATAATTTTTGAAAATCTAGAAGAAAATCTATTTCTTCTTTCCTCTAATGAACTAGACTGAAATAACACACTCTGTTGAGTTAGCTTGAAAATAATGTAGATTATAAAAGCATTTAATATAAATGTTGTACATACTTTCTTTAAAAAGAGAAAAGTGGCTGAGAAATGGAACACTTGAATGTGCTAGTACTTGTAAATAATCATTAGATCTAATTGGATAGTCTGGCAGAGTAAGAAGTAATATTAACTAGGATTAAGGGGAGAAAATGTCTTTTCAATTCCATCATTCAAAAGAGAAACTCCCTTCCAGCTGTAGTTTATTTAGAGTAAGCAAAGTCTAAAAGCAATGGCAATATCTTTCAATAGGAAAGGAAGTATAATAGATTTACTGTTTGGGGTATTTCCAGTCTGAAGTCACTACCACTTTGAGTATACAAATCGGTGTTTATATAGCTACACTACTGTGAATGACAGTCTTTATGAACCTTGCAAGCAATGCTTAGTACAGGCTGACAGTAGTTGAAAAGAGAGAAATGTAAAGTTACTGACACCAGTGGCTCAATTGGAAGCAGGCATATACATCACATGTCAGTACAAGCTTATCCCAGAGGCACACACCTTTTCAACGAACCAGATTCTGCCCTAATTAATCACCTTGATTATTTAAAAGCTTGTATTCTTGAAAACATTAATCCAATATAAATAAAATATATAAAAGCCAGAAATATCATATGTGGACAAAAAAAAATCACATTCCTTTGCTCCCACCTAGTGGAGTTTTGGACTTCAGCAACCCATTTGTGGCAGCCCATTCTTGGCAGTCTAAGATGTGATTTACCTGTATAATACTTTGGAACCTGCAGGACAATAACAAACCAGACACATGCAGATACAATGAGCTCAGAAATTATATTTATTGGAGTAGTTTGCTTTTGATCAAGATTTCTTGGTATGTATGGATTTGGTAAGGTAGATGTCAAGACAAAATATTTAAGATATGATGCCTTCGCCACTGAACTGTTAGAATTATGACTGACCAGTCAATCTATATGCTACTGAAAATCTTGTTTCCATAATCTTTAACTGGATAAAATGGGGCATCGCAGGGCAACAATTTTTGAATCAAGCTATCTCGAATAGGCAAACTACTTTCAGAATGAAGTCCGAAATTTAGGACCTACAAAAACTTCTGTGGAACTGAAATTTTGTGAATGTTGTAAAAAAAAATATAGCAACATGAAAATTATCATAAAACAGTTTATCACATAATACAAAACATCATTAAACATTTCCTGTGGTGATATTTCACTGTGCTATACAGTTCAACATGGACTGTTTTCAAGGGTTAGGGTTTGGGTTAGGGTTGTACATGTAACTTTTATGTACATGTATCTCAAATTTTCCAGTGAAGGCAGTACCTTCGAAGTTCTTTTATTAGAAGAGAGGAAAATTATTTTGGAATGAGGAAAAGATGGCCGACTGCTACTAATTCATTGATGTCTCCTGGCTTCTTTGCTCAGAATAACAGAATAACAATTGGAAAGGACCTTAGAGGTCTTCTAGTCCAGCTCAAGCAGGAAACCTTATACCATTTCAAACAAATGTCCAGTTGTTCCACTGATTAATTGTTCTAACTGTAAGAGCAGTTCTCCTTAGTTATAGATTGATTTTCTCACTGAGGAATCTGGCAAGGAAATATTTCTGGCACGATGACTCAAGGATATCAGTTTTATAGTAAGATATAAACTCTTTTCACACATTCTATTCAATGCAGGCAGATCTGTGTGGAAAAATAAGGAAAATTGTCAGCATTCATCACCACTATCTCCACCATTGTAGTAATAAGATAAATGTTGAAAGACCATATATTGTATATCTTCTTGAATTTTGATAAACCCATGGACACATATAAAATGCAGATTTTAGAGATTGTATTTTGTGAACTTTTTTAGAATTCTCAGATGGTGCCTCTGAAATTTGGTGGCAAAAACACTGTACTGAATTAGAAAGTAAAATGAGTGCATTATGTTTCTGTGAATTGCAAAAACAACCCAAAATGAAAATAAACTAGATTAATTTTTGGAGCTACTCCTTACAAGAATATTATTATTATGCCCACTGAGACCAAAGACCTTAGGGGAAAAAAGTGTCTTCTAATTTCCTCAGTCTTCATTGGATCTTCTTGAGTAATAAAATGCCATTTTTTTTCATTACATGTATGTTTTTGAATAGTGAGAAGTTTCATGAATTAATGTTTATCTAAGTTTGATTTATTTTGAAATGAGATTCAAAGAGAAAATACCATAGTTCTAGGCTTTAAGTAACTTTTTAGAAATTATATCTGAACTACAAATCACATTTTCTATACTAACGCAGCTATGTTAAGGTAAAGGTTTGTCCTATCCAGTTGTGTCTGATTCTAGTGGGTGATGCTCATCTCTGTTTCTTGGCCAAGAAGGCAGCATTGTCTGAAGACATTTCTGTGCTAACATGGCCAGCATGATTATACACTGAGCCACATGGAATGCTGTTACTATCCCACTGAAGTGATACCTATTGGTCTATTCTCATGTGCATGTTTTTGAACTGCTAGGTGGATAACTATGTTTATAACTGATTTAACGCATATATCATTTTAAGCTTTCAGCTGCTTTGAATATTTATATACAATCACTGGTTTTCTTTTAGATATTTTATCCTTCTGCATATACCTATTTGAAGCCTTAAATATAAGGGTGAAGAATTAGGAGATAGATTGAAAGAGACAATCTGACATGGGGACATTTGTTGCAAAGCACTATTCATGTATCTTATGCAGCAAACAACTATCTAACAACTATAAGTAAAGCCTCTGAGTCAGACATGACGCTTGATAATTCATAGGCAACATATATTTTTGACTTGACAACAGTTTAGAAGTAGCTGTTCACTGACTTGGATTGGATTGGCTCTATTTCTGTTTGGGCAAAAAAATCATTTGGCTCTCTTTTCTTTAATTATAAAATTGAGAATTATAAAAAAATACAAACTTGCAGTTGTGTGATGACCTAGATAAAGAAAAGTGGCTATACAGCAATTAATAAGGTACTAAATTCAGACACCACTTGAGTTTAAACTTTAGATGCAATTAGAAAAGCTGCAGACACCTGTTGATGTTGGAGGTGCGCCTTCTGATGTTATAATAAACACAGATCTTTTTCTGTCAGTGAACATATGTGCATAATATTTTAGGAGAAGAACAAGCTGAGCTAGAAAGTGGGATAAAATGTGCCATCAGTTTGGAGTCATTGTGTTGCCACAAAAGATCCAAGTTAGTCTCCCCCTTGAATTCTATTGATCCTTATATAATGCCAATTTAGCTTTGACTATTAGTTGACTAGATTCTTGTATATAGGTAGCAATAATAAATTCTTCTGTACTTTGAACTCATGGGATGCTTCTGGTTATTTGTGCCTGACATATGTACAAAACATCTTCAGAAATATGGAATTAAAACCTTCCAATCCCACTAGGCAAATTCCATAAAAAGAAGATCCTTACTGTATTGTCACAAAGGTGTTAACATTTTCATCAACAAAAACATGAAAAGATTTGCACTGAATTGTTTTGTTTTTAAAACATTAAATCATTCATTTATTCAAGTCATAAAATGCTGTCTAGATGATTTTTAAAAATGCATCCTTTCTACATTTAATTGCAAATACTTTTACTGCAGTCTCTTGCAACATTCTTGAACCAACACATACATTTGTTGTGAAAAGTCCAGAATTTGTTTTACAACACGGGTAGCCATATAAATGTTTTAAATAAATAAGTTAAGAAAAGTGCCTTTCTATCATTATGAGCAGACAAGAATTCCATTTACAATGTATTGTTTGCAATTATTTATTTCTGTAACAGTGTAGCTGCCATTTTCAGTGACAGATCTGTTATTAATTCAGTCTACAATCAAATGCTTTGCAGATATTTTAGTCTGTACTGCCAATGGGCAGGGATTATGTGGTCAGTAATCCCAAACATTGAAAGAATACAAAATTGTTTGCTTATGGTCTAAAACATGCTAATCTTTTTTAAAAAGAAAAAACTTTTACTGAATACAGATCTATGCAGAGTCTCTATATTTTTGTGTTTGTTTGGTACAATTACAATAATACAGATGGAGTAAGGTGAATGTTAAAAATAAACATATAGGAATTAGCTATGCAGTATAACCGCATGCTACTGTAGTAATGGAGGCGTTGATGATTAAATGCCACCAGCTTTTTAAACACCGGAAAGAAGAAATTTTTATAGCTACTATTGTAGTCTTGCAGGACCCACTAAATGAACCCTTGGACTCTATTGTAGCCAACAGTGCTTGGATAAATTGATAGGAAGATATTGAAAAATTCATGTATATGTAGTTGAATGTTATAATGTTAATATTTTAATTTTGTTTTGACAAGATGTGTAACTGGTTAAAGTAATATTTTAATCATCTTAGTATTACCTTTCAAATTTTATAAATAAACTTTTAATTTGTTTTTCTCTGCTGCATGTTTGGAGGAACATAGCAACGGATTTTAGCTTCTATCTTTTTAACAGCTTTGCCTTTTTTGTTTTTGCTTGGCCTCTTTGAGCTAGATAAACTACTTTCCTAGCTGACAAGTACAAATATTTACGAAAGAACCAGCCTCATGAGAGTTTATCTTATTTACATTTAAAGATCAGGTTTGGATAAAACCAAAATGAAATACTTTGAACTGATGACAGTAAACAATGTGCAAGGGAAATGAAGAATTAAATTGTAGAAAACGGCAAGACTGTTTTACCCATGAGGCCTTCTAGGTTTAAAAATATGGTGCAACCCAGGTGCACACTGAATGTGTCACTTGCCTGGTCAGCCTTCTGCTATAGAGTCATTAGCATTCATGCAACCCTCTACCTTTAAATCTTTTGATGTAGCCCTTTGTGTAAAAGCTTCCAGATTAAAAGAAACCATTGCAGTGTGCCAAATATTTTATAATAACAGGATATATAGAATTTATAAATGCTAGAATAATTTTGCAATAAAACAAAAGATCCAGGACTTGTGTGCTATAATGAGGCACATGATATGAAGTACCATTAGCTTTCTCCATTCATCTGCCTGCCATGTATCTTGATGTGCAATGGCCTTGAGGTTAACTGTATTTGCAGTGAGTGAATATAATAGGCACATTAGGAATACCCAAGATAGAATCAGGCTCCCCAGCATAATGAAGAATTAATGATGCCTAATTTGTCTAGAGATACAGAATGAATGTCAGATCTGATGGATACGAGCTGGGTGAAACAGATTCATCCTTTCGGTGCTCATGTTGACACCTTGTCAGTGGCTAAACAAGATTAAAGTCAGGCTTGTCCCAAGCACCTGCAGTAATACAACATATATTTTATTGGCATTGCTGTTCTGCTTTTTAGTGCAGGTTGCTGTGATGAATAGGAATCAGCAAGGAATTGCTTCCCATGGGGAAAAGGTTAATTGTTTTGCTATATAAATTCAATTCAAAGGAATTTGTTTCTTGACCCAGTTGGATGAGCCTCATCTCATGATGCATCAGAAGCATAACCAAATGTTTCTTATTTAATTAATTTTCCTTTTCTGCTAGGATCTTGCTTCTCCTTAAATACAAAACCTTCTTCTTTTAACATCAATGGACAACAATCAGCAACATAGGCATCTGCAGTAATAACAGAAGGGCAAATGACATCACAACACAAATATAATGACTGACACTTGTATCAGACAGCACAATATAATTATAAAAGGCCAGGATTGTGTTGTTACATCACAATATATATTTCATACTTGCATGATCATCATAGTTTGCAATGGATGACTATGAGCAATGTTTTTTTTTCTCTTTAAAAAAAAGCAGTAATGGGTCATCAAATTTTCTCAAAGTAATAGCTAGGACTCATCAAGATGAAGAGACTCTCAAACTGTGTAGACAATCCTATGACTTTGGAATGGAATGTCTAGCAACTCTGGGAACACAAGGGAAGAAACAGGGACCATTTTTAAAGAGATGTCAGCTCAAGGAAGGGGGCAAACATGAGAAAGAGATTCAGAGTGACTTTGCCTTAATTACACCAGGTATAAATAAATTTGTAGGAATGTGGTGGCTCAGTGGCTAAGACACTGAGTTTGTCGATTGAAAGGTCAGCAGTTCGGCAGTTCAAATCCCTAGTGCCACATAATGGAGTGAGCTCCTGTTATTGTCTCAGCTTCTGCCAACCTAGCAGTTCGAAAGTACATAAAAATGCAAGTAGAAAAATAGGGACCATCTTTGGTGGGAAGGTAACAGCATTCCGTGCCCCTTCACCGTTTAGTCATGTCAGCCACATGACTATGGAGATGTCTTTGGACAGCACTGGCTCTTAGGCTTTGAAACAGAAATGATTGCCGCCCCCTAGAATCGGGAATGACTAGCACATATGTGCAAGGAGAACCTTTAACTTTTATAAATAAATTTGGAGAATTGGCATTAGCAGGTTTTCCAAATTCTGTGCTTTAACTTAGTAGCAGTAGATGCATTTCTAGAAATCCAGATGAATCATAAATATTTTCTAAATTTGTATCATTTTCAGTCTTAGGCTACTTTGTCCCATCCATATAGATTTGAGCTATTTTCCTATCTTCTGCTTTTTGTATATGCCCTCTTTCTGTTCTTTTTAAATTTCTGTTCTTTTTGTTTCTCAGCTAATCAGAGAACTTTTAATGTAAACACTCCAGTTTCATTGTGGGTCCCTCATTTTTCTTTCTTTTTGACATCTTTTGTGTTTAGGTGTTCATTACCTATTTTTTTCCAGAATTTTCAAGAGCTGTTTCTTTCAGTTTTCCATCCATCAAGTCCTATCTGCCTTTCCCCTTAGCTTAGTAGTCAGCTCTCTTGATATCTAAAATGCTAATCTTGCCATCTTCAGTTCTCCTTATCTTCAATATAAGATGACATTATGTAAGATTCCTTCATCTTCTGTTTTTTCAACCATTTCTCTCCTGTCAGCATTAAGTCCAGTATAGCTTCTCCCTTAATTCCCTCCTCCCTTTTTAACATGATGAAATGGTCTGCAAGGCATAAGAAGAATCACTTGATTCTTTTATTTCTGAGTTTGATTCCTGGTTGATATGTGAGTAATTAAAAGTCTCCTATTGCTCACAGTTGGAAATATACCTGTATGGTATATTTCCAGGACACCTGGACCACCTGATTCACAAAGACTAAATCGGTATTTTTTCCTTGGCTTGTTGACTTGCAACACCCACCCACAACAATGTCACTTTTATTGTTTTTTCCTCTTGGTTTTCACCTGGACACTTTTAGTAGGCCCTATACTCTTGGTGTCATGAATATACCTCTACATAAGTATAGATCCAATTTATAAAAAATGCCCCCCCCCCCCCACTTTGGCTAGTTGATTGCTTTCAAATACTATATTCCAAGTAAACATTTCATTCCACCTGTGCTAAGATCTCAAGCATCCATCATAATTATCAGATCCCTTAATGCCTTTCTTCAAACAAAGTTCTCTTTTTAAAAGAAATAAAACCATATTTTGCTTTGCACAGAGGGAGATATTTTCCCTTAACTTTTCAAAAAATCTTTTCTGAGTTAATCAGTTTTCAAGACAAAAGAGCACAATACTGCATGTCATGAACTGGGTCTGGCTAGTCTAAAGAAAAGAAGAATTAGGTTTGACATGATAGCAGTATTTCAGTATTTGAGAGGCTGCCACGAAGAAGAGGGGGTCAAATTATTCTCCAAAGCACCAAAAGGCAGGACAAGAATTAATGATTAGAAGCTAATCAAAGAGGGAAGCAACCTGGAATTAGGGATAAACTTCCTAACAGTGAGGACAATTAACCAGTGGAACAGCTTTCCATCAGAAATTGTGGGCACTCCATCACTGGAAGTTTTTAAGAAGAGACTGGACAGTCATTTGTCTGAAATGGTATAGGATAGGTTCTCCTGCTTGAGCAGGGCACTGGATAGAAGACCCCCAAGGTCCTTTTCAGCTCTCTTCTCTTCTCTTCTCTTCTTTGTGCAGCTTTATTTAAAATCCACTGGCCATTTCTTTCTTTGCCTTTAGATTTTATAGAGGAAGATATAGTGAGTAGATGAGAGGGAAAGGGTAAACTTTCATTTAAAAACAAATAAATGTTTTCATTCCCTGAAAAAGTGTAACATGTACAAATCCTCCTCCTCCTCCTCTTTGTCAGAACCTCTCCATTAGATAATTAGGAAAGAAGACCACGAGACTCCATGCGTAGAAATCAAGTGTACTTTTACTAATTATAAATGATTAAAGGCATAGCGAAGCAAAGTCTGATTATTTAGGTGTGAAAGCAATTGATATATAGAATAGCCCATTCCCCACCCCTTGGCATCACAGCTACAGTCCAATCATAATTCTCCCAAGTGTCAGGTATGAGATAACTTCAAAAGGCATCATGAAGATGGAATGTCGGTGCCATTAGTTCTGGCGGGAATCTCCTACGCATGCGTAGTCAGACAGGCAGCTGAACTCCAGAACCTTCCTCCAGCATAATGAGTAACCCCTTCCAAATACCAAGCCCTCCCTCCCTGTTTCATGGCAGTCGAAGCAACAGCAAAGCAGAGGCTGACATCCGGCCGTCCTCCGGAAAAAGGCATTCAGGCCTGGAAAACGACAAAACACAAACAAACAGATGAACAACAAAGAACAGAAGAGAAAAAGAGGGGGGGGGAGATCAAGGCTTGTCAGGATAAGCAGAATAAAACTGTCGAAGCAGTCGGGGAGCACGGACATGGGACTTGTCCACCCACTCGGTATGAGATGGAGGAAAATGCTTCCAAGCCACTAGGTACTGTATCCGATTCTGCCGCCGCCAAGAGTCCAATATCTCACGAACTTCAAAATGTCGTTCACCATCAATCAACAGGGGGGCAGGTGGAGGGTCCCCAGGTGGACGTAAAGAGGAGACACAAACAGGCTTAATGAGGTTAACGTGGAACACAGGATAAACACGGTTGACATGCTTGGGCATCTGCAAACGAACTGAAACAGGATTGATGATCTTGATGATGGGAAACAGACCCACGTACTTAGGTCCCAATTTCTTAGACTTTTGTGTAGTTTGAAGGAACTTCATGGACAAATAAACCAGGTCACCCTCTCTGTACTGGTAAGGTTGCGTACGCTTCTTATCAGCCTGTTTCTTATGAGCACGATGCGCAGCATCCAAAGTACTAAGAGCTAAAGGCCAAACATGGCTCAAACGTTCGCTCCATTCAGAGACGGAAGAAACTTGTGGCTGCTCAAGGGGAAGTTCAGGAATAGGAACAAAATCCTGACCATAAATGACACGAAAAGGAGTGAAGCCAGTGCTGCTATGGACAGAATTATTATAGGCCACTTCAGCGTGCGGCAGCAAGTCCACCCAATCATCTTGTTGATAATTGATGAAACAACGTAAATATTGCTCCAGAACAGAATTAGTCCTCTCGCAAGCCCCATTAGTCTGAGGGTGGTGGGTGGAGCTTAGTCCCTGGGCGGAGCCAATGCGTTTAAGAAATTCCTTCCAGAAAACAGAAGTGAACTGGACACTTCTATCAGAAATGATGCGATCAGGCACCCCATGCAAATGGTAAATGTGAGAAATGAAGAGTTTAGCCAGTGCCTTCGCAGAAGGAATCTTGTGGCACGGAATAAAATGAACTTGTTTTGAAAATAAGTCAGTAACCACCCAAATGACGGTGTGCCCCTGGCTCTCGGGAAGTTCGACAATGAAGTCCATAGAAATTTCCTTCCAAGGGGCAACAGGGTGGGCTACAGATTGGAGTAGGCCTTGTGGTTTTCCAGGTGGCCGTTTAGTGGCTGCACAGACCGGACAACTGGCAACATAAAGTTCAATGTCCTTTTCAAAGAGGGCCACCAAAACTGCCTCTTCACCAAATGCAATGTCTTTACAAACCCAAAGTGACCCGCCAACTTTGAATCGTGAGCCCGTTGGAGAACGATGAGACGAAGAGAGGCGGGGATGTAAAGTTTAGTTCCGATCCACGGCAAATCATCCCTCATTGTGCACTCACCCTGATGCTGCTGGAACCAGTCATCCTGGGGAAGGGCCCGTTTGAGGTCAGAAAGGAAATCTTGAGGCACCTCCACTTTCGAGCGCGCCTGCTGTTGAGTGACCACTGGAGCGGCAAGGCTGGATGCGGGAACAACAGGCTGAACAATACTCAGTTTAGAGCAGTTGTATTGAGGGAGTCTGGACAAAGCATCAGCCATGAAATTCTTCCCTCCCGGGATGTACTTGAGTGTGAAATTGAAGCGGTTGAAATGCTGAGCCCAGCGCATCTGCTTAGGGGAGAGGTGTCTTGGAGTCCTCAAAGCCTCTAAGTTTTATGGTCAGTCCACACCTCAAAGGGGAGCTTAGCGCCCTCTAGAAAGTGGCGCCACATGGCCAAGGCCCAGCGTACTGCAAATGCCTCTTTCTCCCAGATTGCCCAATGTATTTCAGTGTCCGTGAGCTTGCGGGAGGTGTAAGCGCAAGGTTGCAAATTACCTTGGTCATTGGCTTAAAGCAAGACGGCCCCAACAGCCACGTTGCTGGCATCAGCTTGGACGACGAAAGGCTTGTCCATGTCTGGATGCTTCAGAACTGGTTCCGCCGCAAAGAGGCATTTCAACTTCTCGAAAGCAGCCTGACACTCCATGGTCCAATCCAGTGGCTTGCTAGGCTTAGGTTTAGGCCCACCTTTGGACTTCAACAAGTTAGTGATAGGAAGCGCAATTTTGGCAAAAGAAGGGATGAACTGACGATAGAAATTGGCAAAACCCAAAAATTTCTGCAATTGCCTGAGTGTACGGGGCGCCTCCCACTCAGTGACCGCCTTCACCTTACCAGGGTCCATCTCAATACCAGCGGGGGAGATACGATACCCCAGGTAGTCAATCTTCTCCTGGTGAAACTCACATTTGGACAACTTGGCATACAGTTCAGCGGCGCGGAGCTTTTTCAAGACAATGCGGACCAACGTGACATGTTCGTCATAAGTCTGAGTGTAAATGAGGATATCGTCCAAATATATGATAACGCCTTTGTAAAGATGGTCATGCAAGATCTCATTAATTAATTGCATGAAAACTGCAGGCGCCCCCTGCAGGCCAAAGGGCATCACTCGGAACTGGAAGCAACCGAGGGGGCAGTTGAAAGCCGTCTTCCACTCATCCCCCCCTTTATGCGGACTCTATAGTATGCTTCTCTGAGGTCCAATTTAGTGAAAATGCGGCCCTTCCCCAATTGGGCTAACATGTCCTTCATCAGCGGCAATGGGTAGAGGTTTTGGGCAGAGATACCGTTTAGGTTTTTGAAATTAACACATAATCTCAGGGAGCCATCCTTCTTCTCTCTGAATAATACGCGTGCAGCTACCTTGGGTCGTGCTGGCTCGATGAAACCTCTTTCCAAGTTTTTATCAATGAATTTTCTCATTTCCTCCATCTCTCTAGGGGACATGGAATATATTTGGGGCTTTGGAAGCTTAACACCGGGCAAAATATCGATGGAGCAATCAGTAGGTCTGTGGGGCGGAAGTTTATCTGAAGATTTCTCACTAAAAACTCCTCTCAGGTCCCAATACACTTTCGGAATCTTTTCCTCTCCCTCAATTCTCTCCTGACCCCTGGTGGCTAAAGCGGGGCTGCAGCCAGCAGGCTCCAGGGAAACGCCCTCCCCATCTGGAGCTGTGCTCGTGCGAATGCGCAGCCATCCCTCCCTCCAATTTATGCGAGGGTTCAAATTTCGAAGCCAGGGGAGGCCTAAAATCAGGGGTCTGTCCATTCCAGGAGCCACAATAAAAGAGATTAATTCTACGTGGGTGCCCATTTTCATCTCTAGAGATTCAGTATAGAAATGGGCCGGGCCACCCCCTGCTATGGACCCATCTATTTGGCAAAACACAATAGGGGTTTTCAAAGTCCTTAACTTGAGGCCCAGTTTTTCCACCATTGCGGGGTTGATCATACATCTGGAACAGCCCGAGTCAAGGAGGGTGGGGAGCTGTTCTGACACCCCATCGGGCGGTACCCTTAATTCTATTGGGATCAGCATGGGGCCTTTATTTGAACTCACCCAGCGAGGCGAGGCGTCGTCATCGGAGTCATCAGAGGAGCTGGCGGTGGCATCAGTTTCTTCCTCCACGTCCTGCCTGAAGCGCGGGGTGGTGGTATCAGCAGCGAAGGCAGCCCCTTTCTTCTTGTTGTCTGGGGCCCTGCTTGTCTTCCCTTCCCTCTTGGCAAGGGGTGGGGTGGTTGTGGGAAGTTTAGCGCGGCACTCTGGGGTGCGGTGGCCTCCCCTCCCACAACGGAAGCATGTGAATGGCTTGACTTTGCCGGTGGAGCTTCCCTTTCCTTCACTCCTGATTCGGAAAGGGGGCTTCTGAGTTGGGGGGGGGGTGATTTTCCTGCTTTCTCTTCCCTCGCATGTTGAAGTCTATTCAAATCGAGCTCAATGTCTGCTGCATTTTCATACCAAGCTGTAACGCGCTTGGGAAGGTGTCTGTTAACACATTGTTGATAAATGTCCTCATTTAATCCTAATGCAAATTGGTCCAAAAGCGCATCCTGAGACCAGCCTCTCATATAAGAAGAGAGTTGTTGAAACTCCTGAATATACTGAGTCACCGGTCTATCTCCATGCCTGAGGGTCATAAATCTCAACTTTCCCCGCTTCTCAATTAGGGGGTCATCAAATCTTCTCTTAAACGCAGTCATAAAAGCATCAAAATTCCTCAGGAGGGGGGAATTGCTTTGGTGCAGGCTCATCATCCATTCGGCTGCCTCTTCCTCCAAAGCAAGTAACACCATTCGCACTTTCATTTCATCCAATTCTAAATTGGGTCCATAAATTTCCATATAGTTATAAACTTGTATAATGAAGGGACCCAGTTTTTTGGGATTCCCCTCATATTTTACAGTTAAGGGAGGGACTTTTGCCATTCTGCGTCTTCTGCCCCCCCCTGCTCTGGCAACCGCCCTGGCTGGGGGGGGGGAGAAGCTGTTTCTGGGTTAATTTGCTCCCATCCTCCCTCGGCCTCTTCACCCTCCCTAAATTTTTGCATAGAGTACCTTTGTTCAAAGTCTTCCGTTTGGTCTCTTTCTCGGGGTTTTTGTTTGGGCAAGATTTCTTCCAATTCGACTGGCTTCGCCCTTTGTTTTCTCCTGGTAACTCCAGCATCCCAACTTTCGCTGTCCTCTTTTTGCCCCACATTCAAGGACCATCGAGGGGGAATCGCAGGGTCCGCTATTCCTAGTCCAGCCATTCTTCCAGGTAATGATGGGTCAGCGGTTTCCCTTTCAATTTCTTCATCGCTTGCTCGCAAAGACATGTCCCTCGTTTCTTCTTGTAAGTGCACCCCCCACGGAAGGTTGAAATCTCCTGGTGGGGTGTGAGTGAGACTTCGCTTACTGTCAGAACCTCTCCATTAGATAATTAGGAAAGAAGACCACGAGACTCCATGCGTAGAAATCAAGTGTACTTTTACTAATTATAAATGATTAAAGGCATAGCGAAGCAAAGTCTGATTATTTAGGCGCGAAAGCAATTGATATATAGAATAGCCCATTCCCCACCCCTTGGCATCACAGCTACAGTCCAATCATAATTCTCCCAAGTGTCAGGTGTGAGATAACTTCAAAAGGCATCATGAAGATGGAATGTCGGTGCCGTTAGTCCTGGCGGGAATCTCCTACGCATGCGTAGTCAGACAGGCAGCTGAACTCCAGAACCTTCCTCCAGCACAATGAGTAACCCCTTCCAAATACCAAGTCCTCCCTCCCCGTTTCATGGCAGTCGAAGCAACAGCAAAGCAGAGGCTGACACTCTTCCTCCTCCTCTTCCTCCACCACCACCACCACCATTATTTCAGAAATATAACAGAAAAAGAAAGAGAAAAGAAGTATGTTTCTTCTGGTGTGTGTTTCTTATGTAACGTATGTGCACACACACACGCACACACACACACACACACACACACACACACACACACACACACACACACAGAGTCAGGTTCCAAGTAATGTACCCATCACAAACAGAACTCTGAGGTAAGTTGATTCCTCAAAGAACAGGTTTATTCAGAGATATCTAATATCACCTTGGCACAAAGTGGTGGAAAGCCAGTTCCTGTGCTTCCTACCACATTAAAAGTAAATGTTTCCTGTTTTCTCAAAACAATAAGTCACATTGTCCAATTTGGATACTGGCTGGTTGCTTAGAGACGTCTCTGCTCCTCCTCTGGCCAGCCAGCCATTGGAATATCTCTGACTCATAAGAGAGCTTTGTTGTTTTGGCTACAAAATCCCATCTATCTCTACTCTCTCCCTTCAACTCCAGATTGTGTCAAGCTGAAGCCATGTGAGAAGAAACCCCAATAGAAATCGAAACCCCAAAGAAATGGAAACGGCCACAGCCAGGTCAGTTTCTGGGGACACACGGACACATAGACACACATGGACACCCACACACAGACACACACACACAATCACACAATTGCAAATACACAGATCACAGAGATGTTTACATTCAGTCATGGCTTCCTTTACTTAGAACAAGACTAAAAGGAAAGCAATAAAGAAAATACTTTATGTTCTATCAGACTGAATTAACACTGTAGATTTCATGGCTTCTTCAACCAACATTTTGCATGCATTGGGCATAGAAAGAATGCTGGAGGTAAAACTTCAGAAGAAATAAAACACGCAGAGTACTGACAGCCAGCATTCCTATATGTCTAGGGATTTTATTTTTTGCATATCACAATAATTCAAAATGTGGCAAAATAAGTTTCATTTACTTTCAAAAGAAAAAGTATAGTTTAATTCAGTTTAAACCAAGGCTATAAAAGTCACAAGCTTCATTGTTAGGGCAAAAAATAGACAGAAAACCTCCTATGCTGAATATATAATTTTGACCTCTAGTAAATTCAATAATAAATTTTAATCACAAGCAAGAGACAAAAGAGGCTGATTATATAGCACACTGTTGTGGTTTCCACCATTCAACACTATTTAGGTCTCACAATAGATCAACCACATCAAATTACATGTAAAAACTTGGGACAACTCCTTAATAGAAAATAGAAGCAAATTAAACACTTAAAGTAAGCATGATTATCTCCTTAGCTCTTCTTTTAATTTTTTCCTAAGGGAGGCAAACCAAATTAAAGGATCAATTGTATTCACCTTTCTAAGGAAGGAAAACAGATGTCATTTTTTGAATATGCAAACTCTGATGACTTTTCTTGGTGCACTCATTGTGAAAGTATATTTTTAATATTTGATATATAATTGTTTTAACATCTTTGGAAAAAATAAAGCAATAAGAAAAAAAACTCATGATGAAATAGTCAAATGGCATCAGATAATAACAATAACAAAATAGGGTGCAATAAAATCCACTTCCGCATGCATGTAGAAAAAGAGTTCTGTCTGTCTGTCTTCTGTAAGGGAATGAAAAAGAAAGAGAAAAGCTTGTGTTGCCTATTCAGATATTGCAAGCATGGGAATATTGGGCAAAGAATCTCTGTGTTTTTGCAGGATAAAGTTTCCTGCTTTTGTGAAAAACTTATGCTTATTCAGTTGAATGCATATAGATTTGCCTTTCAGACTTTAGTAAGCTGAAATTTGCAAAAAAAAAAACCAAAAAACAACTACAAAGAGAACCTGAATTTTCCAGTTATCATATGAACACCCAAATCACATTAAAAAAAACTCACTTGGAGATCCTCTTTTGCCCTTCTTTCATTAGAAGCAGAAATATCTCAGTTCGCTTCCTTTATAATCCCTTTTCTCAAATATCTCCTGTCTTTTTTCGTGCTGTTATCTGTGTCCCTAAAGGATAAAATTTGACTTTCTATAACCCCCTTTCTCTCTCTCTCTTTTTACACATAATTAGATCCCACATGTGACCATCTAGATCTAAAAGCTTTTCCCTCTAAAAATGGGCATTCATATCTTAAGGCTCTGAGGCCCTAGGATTATGAATTTTAATGTATTTACTTAACATATTTCAGTGCAGCCTACCAACCTATGTATAGGTGTAAAATAAATATTGTATATACAGTTTAAAATCAATAAAATGGAAATAAGAAAATATGTAAATCTACATGAAGCACATATATGGAACAGTGGTATCTACCAGATGCTGATTTTCATCCATAAAGACCTTTTTGCGGGCTTTATGTGAGTGAGTAAGAAACTCAAGACTGCTGAGGCATGGTCAGTTCCAACCCTATTGTCTTTCAAGAGAGCTCTGGAAAACTGGCTCTTTCTGTAAGTCTGCGGTAGGGCAGAAACTTTTTCTGTTCAGGAACTCAAGCCATGTGATCCTGCTCAGGAACTCAAGCCACGTGATCCTATCCACCATTAAACCATCTTTCCAAACAGCCACCATGTTTCCAGTGTCTTTTCCCCCACTTGGAACTGAACCCAGATGGAGATTTCTTCCAACATTAGGAACTGAGGCCACGGCAGCACAAGGAAACAACAATCAACAACTCAATAACCAACTGAGGACAAAAAGACACAGACAAATAGTTCACATAAAACAGTCCCAGTGCACACAACCTGAGACTGAGAAGTTCCATGAAGATGGGCTCCAGCGTGAATCTGAAAGCTTGGAACAACGAACCTCCAGCCAACTCAGATTGGATCCTACAGCATGATCCTGGGACACATATATTTGCCCTCGTTCATGAAGAAATGTTTTTGACATATGACAGAAATAGGAAATTATTACCTACATGGGGCTAATTTTATTAACCATATGTTATTATATTAAACTCAATTACTTTTTTGCAGAGCAGTCCACTTGGACCAAACAAACAAACAAACAACCAAACCTAAAAATCCAAGTATGTTCTTAACCTAAAAAAGATTCTGCTTGCCTGAAGAAAAAGCTCCACTCATTCATTCATTCATTAACTTAATTGTGCTTTAGTCAATTAATCCAATTTTCTGGTTCACACAGCACACTGAACCATAAACTAATAACACTGACTGGGCATGCTAAACTGTAGTTAGTACTTTGTAGTTTACATGAATATGTGCTTATCCAAAGTAATAGTAAATTAATGTTTGGTGACTTTTTTTAAAGCACGGAAACTACACATGAATTTATTGCTCTGCAGTGAAGTTAACTATCAGTGTCTTGTCTACATCTCAAGCTTTCACAACTATACCACACCAGCTACAAAGTATTATTGTTGGGTTATATTTATTGGCTGGAAATATCAACACTATTTACTAGAGTTGTGTGAAGCAAACTCAATTCACACTGATGAGTCACTATGAACAATAGAAGTGATATACTCTGCCTTGTTGATGGACAGCACCAAAACACTTGTTTTGAGGAGGCACTTCAGATAGCATGAAGCATTTCATCCAGTATACCCAATAGCAAGCTATGTGACTCCCCTCTGCTATTTATAAATGGACTCACTTATACTGTGATATTACACTGAGAAGTTTCAAAGGGATGCCACATACAAGCATCCCTTCAAGAATATGTGGAGTTCTATTGAGCATTAGTCAATAATTAGCATTATTAGGTGCTGTTGATGAGGTGACAATAATGCAACTAGTGATTTTTTTAAGATGACACATCTAAATGTATACCTAATTGTATGCTAAAACTAATGGAGCAGAAAGCTTCTTTAACTAGGTGAAAGGATATTTCTGAATACCACACAACAGTTTACTTCACAATTTTTGTTTGAAAAGTGCAACAGTATGTATGTTTAGACAATTCTTCAACTATCAGCCTCTTATATTTAAGAGTGTTATATAGAACAAAATTTGACATTGGCTGCCTCAGTCACAAGAATTGGATATAACAGACACAAGTAACAGGATACAATGACCTTGAGAGAAAATTCTAGTGAGTAAGAGGTATTCAGCAATAAAACTAATGACTTGAGATATATTTCTCTTTAATGGCAGTCTTCAAGAGAAGATAGGGCGTTAAGGGAAGCAGTCTTTTTCTTATTCTCTCTTTCTGAATTTTGGCTGCTTCATATGAAACAACCTATTGATGACTAAGATTCTAAAGACAGCAACACCTTTTGTTCAATGTGGAGCCCAGATAAGTTATTGCATGAATATTCAGGAAATCATAGATACAACATTAGTAATTCACTAAGCTGCCATATCTATATATGTACATACAAACCTAAGTGGGATATATTTATTTGATTGGTAGAGTCTCCATTCATAGTTTTTTTCCTGCACAGTTATGAAGAAGAATGTTGTGCATTCCTTTTGTCCTGTAGTCAACCAGGATTAAATCATGAATTATCCTGAGACACATAGTCACCATTTTGATATGCTGGATAACGTGCAAACAATCTGCTTTATTGGAGCAATGCAAAAACCTTGTAAATATGATATGAGACTAAATTATTTTTCTTGACAATTCTATTTATTTAGAAAAAAATGCTTCAACAGAATGCTAGGGACCACATTGAAATGAACTCTATAAACTGAATTTATTAATTAAAATGTAAAGAAAATCATAGAGTTGTACATGATCAAAACAAGATTCCCCAATCTATCATGTAATAAAATTATCTTGGATTAAGAAGGCTGTTGAGAATGCATCATTTATTTCTGATGCTCACAAAAATATTATTACCGCAGGGACAAAATTGGTATATTTTTTCACTTCATATCTTGTTTTTGTTTAAGCACTTGCGCAGTTTTACTGCTCCCCCCTTCCACATATCAATTCAATTCTGTGAAACTTTCTCATTTTTGATATTTATCATTCCTGTCCTTTCTTGATGCAGTGTTCCATGATGTCATGTTTGCAGTCTCTTCATCCGATAAATAAACATAAATTAATCTGTCTCTTTCAATGTCATGGCCACTGACAAATTGACTTGCATTTGGCATCTAGGGAAAAAACAAAACATTTCCTATTTCAATCAATGTCTATTGTGATTTTTCAGTTTGTAGCTGGAGAAATTTCATGAATGTAAATAAGAGTTTTTGCCTATGGCTCCTTATCTATTGTGAAAATAAGTTTATGCATATTCTATGCAAACTCCCTCTTCAAGGATAATGAAACTTACTTCTGAGTAAAACAAGAATAGAACTGAATTGTTAACACCCTTCTAGAAAGCAATACAAACATACATACATTGCAAAATTGACATAGGAAGTAATATTAAAAATAAGTGGCACAATTTACATTGGAGTATGTTGGAATAAATGCTAAGAATAACAAGGAGCAAAGTTAGGCCTTTTCCTGTATGTTTTATACAAAATTGATTATGTATGTAACTTGGTACTATTTTTAATGTAAAGAAAAAGTATAATATAACAATAAGCAGTGATGGGATTCAGCCAGTTTGCACCTATTTGGGAAAACCAGTTGTTAACTTTCTAAGCAGTTCGGAGAACCAGTTGTTGGAAGAAATCTCATTTTATTTTTTTCCCACTTTACAGGGCTAATCCTATAAGGAAGATAGGAAGAAAACATTCTAGTGTTGTTTCTAGCCTAATCTTTATTGCTCTGCTTACAGAAACAACCTCTCCAGTTAACCCTTATTACATTGTAATAGCTAAGGTGACGCGCTCATTGACGTGAGTGATGTTGACTTGGGCACACCCACCCAGTCATATGACCACCGAGCTCCGCCTACCCAGATGGTCATTAGGGCAGAGAACCGGTTGTTAAATTATATGAATCCTACCACTGACAATAAGTAAATGTCATTTTGAGGCAAATAGTAGTCCTTTTACAACAATTGTTCAGATTACCTGCTCATTAATGCTCAAAGGCACTGGTGGCTTTTGTTTGTAAATTTTTAAGCACATTTTCATCTCCAAACACTTTTTTTCTTCCCCCTTTTGTGTCACCATCTAAATCTGACAGCTGTGAAATATTAATTGTCTCATTTGAGGCTTGTCATAACTGTCAGAAAACATCAAGCTGGCTTTCACTGGGAGCAAAGCCATTTCAAAACACGATACTGAGATCACCTCTTACATCTAGGGAAGAAGTCTTTGGCTTCATTTGGAACTTTCATGTGCCATGGAATGTGGCCTGGGAAAAGCATAGGAGGGAGAGGAGGCATATAATCAAGGCTGCCATCAAAAGCTACACGATGCCAGTGTAATAACCTCAGAAGGATTCTTCTTCTGCTAGGTACCTATCACAGAGCAAATGTTTCTGTTTATTCTTTTCTCTCTCCAGCCAGATTTCTGAAAGCGCAATCCAACATTACAATGACAGCTGATGAGCTCTGAGAGCTTCAGAGATTGTCAACAGCCAGGTACAGAGATACAACAGTGAGATATTTCTGGGCAAAGTCAGAGTGATGGGAACAAAAATACTGATCCAACTTGCCCTTGCAGGAATGTCAAATAACATTTGCACGTCAGAGATGTGCCATTTGGGAAAAGTACCAAGCAAAGTGGCTTTGCTTCAAAGCTCCTATGACCTGCGTGTCCAGCTCTATGTGATATGGAGCCGAGTTGAATTATGTTGACATGAATAATGAAATCTGAGAAAACTAGTTGGTCAGTTGATATGTGTGTTCTGAAAAATAAGACACACAAGTTTATTTTTGTATTGTAATATAACAAGCAAATAAATAAATGAAATAAAATAAAATAAAACTAAGTTGTTCCCTCCAGCTGAATATTCCTGTTTTTATTGTTTTTATTGTTTTACTTCATTAGGAGAACAGCACTTTTTATGGGTATTATTATTCTTATATTATTTGACATGCCTATTTGACCAATTTCTTGTTCATAGGTTATTTGCAATCTCCAAAGTCAAGCGGATAACCTGACCTAAAATAACTGAAGTAACATATATTTTAAAAATAAAAATAATAAAATAGTTTTTAAAAAAAGCCCACCAGTGATGTCAATCTTCTTAGCTCAATAGGGCTTGTCTTCCAGAATGTAGGCAAGTACAAAGAAGGCCCAGTCTTAAGTTGCTGACAGATGTTAATTTCTAAGAATAAAAAAATACAGCCAATTCAATCCTCATTTTCTCAATATCTGCCAGATGGACATTATTTATGGAATAACTTAATTTTTTCAAGTTTTATGAGTTAACACATGGATATTTCAAAGTCTAAGCAAAGGACAGAACATTGGAACAAAAAAAATTAAAAGTTAGGACTATGGCAAATCAGAACAGTTACAGCTGGATTATTGTTTGTACACTGACAGGGATTTTGAATAACGGAGCTCTTTAAAAAACTGACCTAGAATAATTGTCTTATGTAATTACTATAGGGTTTCTTTGTTTATATCCCAACTTTGTTTCAGTAGAAAAAAAAGAAACAATACTATGAAAACACATGCAACCTTTGGTACAAGGAGAGCCTGTTATAAAGAACATTTGGTAAAAAAGGTATTATGAGAAATTATCAGGAGAGAAGGGGGCATCCTACAGGATAACGAATCCATCAAGACATCAAAGAAAATAGGGAAAGTTAAATTGGAGAGACATAGAAGAGTTTCCTATCTGTCCTCCATCGTCTTGTCTAGAACAGGGGTCTCCAACCTTGGCAACTTTAAGACTTGTGGACTTCAACTCCCAGAATTCCTCAGCCAGCTTTGCTTTGCTGGCTGAGGAATTCTGGGCATTGAAGTCCACAAATTTTAAGGTTGGAGACCCCTGGTTGGTGCCAAGCTTGGAGACCCCTGATTGGTGCCAAGCTTGGAGACCCCCCTAGTCTAGAAGATTGAAAGAAATATTCCAAGTACCTGGAATCTACCTGGACATTTGGAGAAAAAAAATGAGATCCAAAGACAGAAATCCAGTGGCCATGAGACAGGCTCATCAGATCAGTCAGAGAGAAAAGAACAGCAGGACAAGGCACTCCAAGTTATCAAGAGACAGAAGGGAGAAATTTTAAAAAAGTGAAGCTATGAGGATCAATGAGGATTAAATGATTGCACGAGAGAAGATAGAAAAAGAATCTGAAGCAGGAACACAATATAGTTTGGAAGTATAAGGGTTTAGCATATGCCTGCCCCAAATGGCCAATCAGCCTAAATAGCAGCACTAGGATCAAATATAATTCCTTCCACTCATTGCCTCTTTTGTATATATAAAAAAGTGATTCCTTACAATAACTGACCTAAGGTTAAACTAATAAGGAGGGTTTAAAGGTACAAAAGGATTCTCTAATGTTAATTTTAGATGAACTGGAAAAGGGGATTTCAGCTGGTCTTACTATACAATCTAATTATTTTAAATGTTTAATTTTTATAGTTAATTGAAATAAAATTAATAATGGACCTTTTCCCTGTTCATAAATAAGAGGTAGCATTCTTTTATTAAGTTGAGTTTCCCAGCAAGGGCTTAGAGGGATTTATCCCTTTTTTGCCAAGTCTGACCCTGGGGGGACTATCCAAAGTGCCAATTTTGTTTAAAGGAAGCAATAAGAGCTGGACAAAGTCCAGCAGAGCCTTTGAAATAAATGAGGTCTTGAACCCAGGAGGTCCCAAGTTAATAGAGGGCTAAAACAGGCATACGTCCACCTAGATTATTGGAGGAAATCTTCCTGTCTCCTCCTCTTTTGCAGAATTGCTGCCTGCCTGATTTTAGAGTCAGTGGCAGTTGTGACTGGAGGTCAATGGAAAGGACCTTGGTTTCTCTGCATCTCCTGCTGAGTTTCA
Organism: Thamnophis sirtalis; assembly: GCF_051295495.1. Classification (NCBI taxonomy): domain Eukaryota; kingdom Metazoa; phylum Chordata; class Lepidosauria; order Squamata; family Natricidae; genus Thamnophis; species Thamnophis sirtalis. Next base: position 55,215,953 of record NW_028261387.1, read on the forward strand.
AAACTGCTGATAGGATTGTGATTTGGCTATTCTAACCAGAAGGGAAAACAGGTGTCAGATTAAAGCCATTTGTAGTAAAGTACAGCAAATGGAGTAACTTTTGTAAATTTCTTATTTGTGTAAGCAGCAAAGTTTTCCAAGACTTGTAGGGGAGAAAGAGAACAGGAAATGTCCATATGTGCAGCTTAAAGAGAGATGGATGCTGAGGATCATTCCACCAGAGTGGAGAGTCAAAAGGATTTTCTCCCACAAAGCAAAGGAACATTAGTCGGCACACTGAAAATCCTATTATTGGAACCTGTGGAGTGGAAAATAATAGTGTGCATGTGCTGGAGGTTATCACAGCTAGCCTTGAAGTGGCAGGGATATAGTAAATGCAGTCTCAGTGGAAGGAAACCAAACCATCAGTAGTTGCTTCCTTCCTTCAAAGTAGCATCTACACTAATTGCATAAGAGCACACATTGAGCACAGCCTGGGGATAAGAATTAATTCAGCAGTGACTTAGGGGAGTGTTATTAAAATGGGATAAAGCAAATTTAAGACTGGAAAGTAGGAAAACTAAGACATATCCAAATGAACAGATTATTTAATCCAAACACTGAAAGTGGTTAAAATATTATACTGGAAGGAAAGAGTGTGCCACCTTTGCATTGGAACATATGAGATAAAATCAATGAGGCAGCTGATAAAACTCAGTTGTTGAAAACTATGGCATAAATTACAGAGAAGGAGAAAGAGCAATAAAAAAAAATACAGAATCAGGTGAATAAACAAGGTATTTACGGGTATCATAAGAATTGTTTTTTTAAACATTTCATTAATTGATTATAGATAAATCACTATATGCAGAAAGTTATATATTATATTAAAGACCTATAATAATTTTGTACTTTAGGTCAGGAGTTTAGAACTTCTGTCACTTCAAAATCTACACCAAGCTTTTGGGGGTCATGTTGAGAACAAAAAATATAAAACCTAACTGGAGAGAGAATTAATTTGATGGAGTTTCAGATGTTTTAAGGGAATCAATAGATACTATAAGCTTTAAGTCACCATTTCTTCATAACACTCTACATCCATGATGGCAAACCTATAGCACGCATACCACAGGGGGCACACAGAGCCCTCTCAGAGCTCAACTCCACTGTGCATGTGTGCGCACCTCCCGCCGGCTAGTTGATTTTCAGGTCTCTACTGTACATGTGCAGGGAACAGGGCAGATGTGGGAGATGCACGTGCATGCATGGGGGGTGCATGTGGGGGAGTGCAGCAACCCCTGCGGCTTGTTTCTGGTCCCAGGAGGCTGCAGGGAGGCCTACAAGGCTCAAATGGGGCCCTGGGGGGGTCATATAGGCATGTGTGAGAGGGAGCACAGAGGGTCACACATGCATGTGCAGGTGTGTGTGTGTGATGTGCACACTGCATTATGGGTACGGGCACACACTCTTTTGGCACACCACGACAAAAAAGTTAGCCATCACTGCTCCAGATATTCAATTTTAAAAATGGCTCCATCATCTTTGGGATTCTTGGTGCTTCAAAGGGGACACCTGTGCCAGGGTGATGATGTCCAATGAACATTCATCTCCATGGCTTTTTAAGACCTGGTAATATCTATCAGTTAAGTTTCAGTTAATAAGTTGAATCTGGGTCTCTTCTATTCATTCTGCTCCATGGGGTTGTAAATGGATAATTCCATAGTATTTTCGAGAAAATTGAAGACATAGAAATTAAAATTCTCTAGACCACAGTAGGAAATTAAATTCTTAAGTAGAGGAATTTAATGTGCATTGTTATAAGAGAATAATTCTTTTTACTATTTATCCTTGGTATTTTCTCCAGGTATAATCCTGAAAGGTTACTCAAATTCACTATTTCCTTATTGCAGGCTAAGCATGATTACAATGTAAAGCTATTTATTAATGCTACAGTTTAAGAAGTTTATACATTCCTAAATTAGAGGGAAATTAGCAAATACTCTTCCCATTGCAAATTTTAAGGCTTTAACCTACAATGGTAATGATAATCAGAAATATACAATTTTGTAGATAAGTGGGATGCTATAATTCCTTATGTTACTTATTATAGACTTGAAACATATTTATGCCACACAGGTCTGCCTAATCTTATGCGATTTTATGATGTTCTTTGATTCTTTGAAATTTCCCTTTGAACTAGAAAATAACTGCAGTATAGTATAGTATTCCTCCCCCTCCCATCCCCCCATATGAAGCTAACTCTGTATAGGAAGATGAAAAAATTATTTTGTCACGGATACATGGATTAAGCAGATGGTAAATGCATGCATTTGTCTTGAGTGATGCTTTTCCTAGGTTCATTTGTCATACAGTATAGAGAGTGTTTTCTACATCAAGCCAACTTTGTCTGTTTCCTTATCATGCCAATTGTGTTTATCCCTGCCTTTGAAATGGACTTTATTATAGCAATGCTATGAATTGAACACAGAAAAAAACATCCTTGACTTCTAATAGAAAAGGGATTCACTTCCCAAATATCAGAGGATGAGACACTTGATTACTTCCTTTCATTTTGGAATAAATCAAGTGAAATGATTACCAATTCTATTGCCATACTCCTATTGCTATCCATAATCCATCCAGAAAAGTACATCACAAAATTAGCAGCAATAAATCTTTTGTTATCACACTTTAAATATTACAAATGCACAATTGCACAATTACTATTAATGGTATGATTACATTTCATCAATGGCATTGCTAATTGAGTATTCTGGCATCTGAGTTCTCTGGCATTTATAGTGTGAAGATTCTCACCTTCCTTTTGTAGAAGGTGCTGCTGCAGATTTTTTAGCACTAGCCCCCCCCCCCAAAAAACCACAACAACCAAGAACCACCCAGTAGACCAGTGGTTCCCAAATTTGGCAACTTTTAAGACTTGTGGACTTCAACTCCCAGAATTCTCCGGAGTTGCCAAGTTTGGGAACCACTGCAGTAGAGGAAGCAAATACTTTTCTGAGTCTCTTCTGAAACTGGGGATGAGGAAAGGGTTCAGTTAAAATTGGTAAAAGCTTGTTCCAAATGGTTAACTCTTGTCATATTTGCACAATTAATAAGCAAAAAGAAACTGTAATTCAAAGAACTAGCTGGAATGAATGATGACTGTTTGTAGAAAAATATTCACAGAAATTCCAATCTGCTGTTAGTTCATTTGTTTGTTACCGCAAACCTCTGAGTTGAACAATTCCATTCCTCAGGTCTGCTCTTGAGAGGATTGAACAATGCAATCTGTCTTATCTCTCTCTTGAGAAAGCTGCCCTGTAACTCAAATAGTGGTAAACATGGAGTCCAGCAAGACACTAGACTGTAAAATGAAATTGTACAAAACTGAGGACATGCAGAAAGCAATGAAATGAGACCCATTTCTCACAGTGGTTCATACCTATGCTGCTATGGGAAAGAAAGAAGGATTTTTTGGGACTTTATTTTGGTTCCATGACTCCTGAGATATATTTAATGTAAAGAAAACATCCAAACACATATTTAATTTTAGAAAAAGACTGAAATAAAGCAACAGGGGGAAAAAGGAGAAGAGAAGAGAAGAGAAGGGAAGAGACTTTATAAATGGGAAGTTCTCCAGTATGATATAAGCTTTCAAAGATATGAGAGATCTTTAGAGGTGCATGCCAGGCAAGTTAAAGCCGGATGTGTTTCTTAGAAGAAAAGTTCTATGAACTTGGCAATAATGATCCTGACTGGTTGCCTTGGTTGCTAAAGAGGCCAATGAATAGACTGAGAAGGTTGTCTTTTATAGGGTTTTTATTATTTACATACATGAAATATTCAGGATTCTAACATTATCTAAAAAAGGGTTGCCATAGCAACGACAGTCATCATGAAGGGATTGTCTTTTTATACATTGTGAGCATATGCATGACTTACTGGGTATAGCACAGTATGGAAATGAAGAAGGTTATTGACAAAACAATAACAAAATAGAGTTGAGATTTTCTCTTTGAACCTTTCCTAACCTCTCATGGATATATTAAGACTGCAGCTCCCAGTTTTTTCTCTGGTCATGCTGGACAGGAAATCTGGAAAATGCCACCTTGGGGAAAACTGGAATAAATACCAATATCAATACCTGTAAACAAAAAACACAGACATGCAGTCTAATTTTCCTAGTTTTTACTTGTATTTGCATATGAAAATAACAACAACAGCAACAACAGCAACAGCAGCAGCAGCAACAACAACAACAACAATAATAATAATAATAATAATAATAATAATAATGGAGCCCTTGGAGTAATATCTAAAGGGCTACCTTGCTATTTGGAAATTTTAAATTTATCAGACTTGAATATTCTGATTCTACAAAAAAAACACCCTACTTGGAACAACTTATATCCTCCGACGTTACCTTAACAGTTCCTAGATCCTTGGTTAGGACTCGAGCTGTTGAGCTACCAACCAGCCCCAAAGGCTGTGAATCTTACCAAAGATTAATAACAACAACAACATCATCATCATCATCATCATCATCATCATTGTTAATAATTGTTGCTGTTGCTGAAAAGATTAAAAGATATGAAAACCGAGTAACTCAATTCAAGGAAAACTTACAGTTCAGAGCAAATCAGCACCAGTTTTATAAGACCTTAGAAACTGGAGATGGAGTAACAACAAATGAAAAGCCTGATAAAGAGAAAGCTCTGAAATTCTGGAAGAATTTGTGGGAAAACAACAAGAAACACAACAGAAATGCAAAATGGATCAAACAGATTGAGGATTCTATTAAAGTGCATAAAATGGAAGATGTGAAAATAACAAAGGAAACGGTGCAAAGACAGTCAAGAAAAGTGAAGAATTGGAGTGGACCTGGACCAGATGAGTTACATGGCTTCTGGTTAAAGGCACTTACAAGTGTGCACAAAAGATTGACAGCCCAAATGAATCAGATCTTAAAAACACCTGAAAATGATGAATGGATGACAACTGGAAGGACATTTTTGATCCAAAAAGATAAAGAAAAAGGAAAGGATCCTGGAAACTATAGGCCAATCACCTGTTTGCCAACAACATACAAGCTCCTTACTGGTATCATCGCAAACCAAATTAATGGATACTTGGAAAGAAATAACTTGCTTCCTGTAGAACAGAAAGGATGCTGCAAAAATTCAAGAGGAACAAAGGACCAACTGCTGATTGACAAACTAATCCTAAAGAATTCAAAGAAAAGATAAACCAATGGCTGTTCATGGCTTGGATAGCATTTGATTCAGTTCCCCATAGCTGGATCAAGAAATGCCTGAAAATCTTTGGCATCAGCAGCAACATACAAAAATTCATGGAAACTTCAATGAACCTCTGGAAAACAAAGCTTATAGCTAATGAAGAAATACTGGGTGAAATTGAAATTAAATGAGGCATTTTCCAGGGCGATTCCCTTTCACCCCTACTTGTTATACTCTCAATGCTACCATTGACAATCATTTTGAAGAAGATGAACTATGGATACAAACTTGCAAAAAAAGGACTGAAAATTTCGCACTTGGATAATTTGAAGCTGTCTGGTAAAACAAAAGCTGAACTGAATTTATTAATTGAAAGCACAAAAGAATTTAGCCAAGACATTGGTATGCAGTTTGGAATTGACAAATGTGCAACAATGGCAACCAAAGCAGGCAAGGTCATAGAAGATGATGGAATAGAACTTGAGAATGAAGAAATGATAAAGCAGTAAAAGGCTACAAGTACTTGGGGACTTTAGAGGCCTCTGACTCAATGCATAATAAAGTCAAGGAATTAACTTCAGCCAAGTACATTCGATGAATTTGCAAGATATTAAAGTCCAAATTGAGTGGAGGAAACATCATAAAAGCCATAAATACCTGGGCTATACCTGTGATCTGTTACTCTGCAGGAATAATTGACTGGACCCAGATGGAGTTGGACAATTTGGACAGAAAAACAAGGAAGCTTATGACAATGAATCATGCTTTGCACCCTAAAAGTGATGTTGACCGATTATATCTACCAAGAGCAGAGGGTGGTTGAGGACTCCTACAAGTAAAACAGACTGTGGAAGAATAAAAACACAGCTTGAATGATTACATCCAGAAAAGTGAAGAACCAATGATTAAGGAAGTAAATAAAGGAGGCCTTTTAAATAAAACTAAGTCAAAAGCTGAATATAAGAAAGAAGTGATTGAGAAGCGAGCTGAAAATTGGAAAAACAAAGCTATGCATAGCTGATACTTGAAAAGTATTGAAGGCAAAGCTGACCAAAAGCTAACTTGGAACTGGTTAAGATCAGGAGCACTGAAAAAAGAAACAGAAGACTTTATTTTGGCAGCTCAAGAACAAGCCTTAGCCACAAACCGCATGAAGGCAAAAATTCAATATATTACCACCAACAGCAAATGTCGCCTCTGTAATGAGAAAGACGAGACAATCGACTACTTGATCAGTGGGTGCAGCAAAATTTCACAAACTGACTACCTACAACGCCATGATCGCGTTGCTAAGATCATTCACTGGAAATTGTGCCAAAAGTTTGGATTTGAGTACAGCAAAAACCACTGGGAACATCAGGTTCAGAAGGTTTTAGAGAATGAGAAAGTCAAGATCTTGTGGGACTTCAGAATTCAGACTGACAGGCACTTGGCTCACAACACACCTGACATAACAATAATTGAAAAGAAAAATGTATGGTTCACTGACATTGCAATACCTGGAGATGCACGAATTGAAGATAAACAGCAAGAAAAAAATCACAAAGTACCGGGACTTGCAAATTGAAGTTGAGCGATTGTGGAAAAAGAAATCGTGTGTTGTCCCAATTGTAATTGGAGCCCTTGGAGCAATACCTAAAGGGCTACCTCGCTATTTGGAAATTTTAAATTTATTAGACTTGAACATTCTGATTCTACAAAAAAACCACCCTACTTGGAACAGATTATATCCTCCGACGTTACCTTAACAGTTCCTAGGTCCTTGGTTAGGACTCGAGCTGTTGAGCTACAAACCAGCCCCAAAGGCTGTGAATCTCACCAAAGATTAGCCACATAATAATAATCCCATTATGTCTCTTTCTCTTCATTTTTGCTCATTGTCTATTTTATTTTTATAATCAGAAACATCCAATTGTGACAGAAGTACAAAAGGAGGCAGAGCTTGTATTGTGTTGGTATGACTCTATTTTGGTTATTTAGCCACATTTCATCCCCAAACACTGTGTGTTATAATTTCTAAATTGTTAGGTTGTTATACTTCTGTACATATTACAATGCACCTCATGTAGTTTAGTTAAAAAGAATACATCAAATATTCATGAATAAATTAAGAAGAAAAAAATCTACTTGCAAACATACCTGTAATTTGTTTATAATTCCAGTCCTCTCCAGCATATTGACTGGACATGAATTTCCAACCACAAACAAGTTTGAAAAACACCAACTAAGGGTGATGTAACTGGAAGAGCAGATACATACATAGCTAGAATCTACTCTGTGGCTTAATTTACACAGGCTGGTTGGAGATTTCTCTTCTTCCCTCCAAGTCATCTTCCTTTGCCTGGAATAGAAGCTCCCCAATGGTTGGTGTGAATTATTATTTTGATGAGCCTTCCAATATATCCCCTATCCTGGGGAGTTGAGGTGTGTGCATTGGGAACTGATAGTGTTTTTAGGAAGAGACTGTTATTCAAATTTCAAAGCATTCAGTCCATGGGGTTTCTAGAATTCCATATCAAGTTTTCTTTATTGATCCTAAAACCTGCAGATGGCTCTTTCTTTCAATTTAGATGTGATGTTCTTTTGGAACTTTGTGGAAGCTTAAAGGCTATGTACTCCCAAATCATTATTTCTTTTTATAAAGCCCCCTCCCACTATCCAATGGTCTCACCTCACAGATCTCTGCATGACAAAAGGCATTTTGTTTTTTATGGCTTCACACTTTAAAAACCTTAGACCCTCATGGTTCAGCCTCTCTTTTCAATACTATTCCCCTCTTTCCTTCCGCCTTTGCTCTGCTTAGCAGGTGTGAAATATTAATTGCCACACTGGGGACTGGCCATCAGTCTGCTGCATCTGACTTAAATATCATTCTCCATGGCGAGTGCAATGATTAGGGGAGGGAGGAGAAACAGAAAGGCCTTTTTAAAATAGAAAATAACTTCCCACATGCCTCTTAATTAAGAGCCATGCTTTGCTTCATACCGAGATATTTTGGCTAATTATGAAGAGAGGTACACAATTTGTCACCTCTTTTGCTTTTGTTCTGCCACGTGTCTCTCAGTGACAGCATCACCAAAATGTGATGTACAGCTCAGTCAACAGTTCCAGATGCTCCCTTGCAAATCCTGAAAAAGCAACAACAGAATATTTAAAATCAGATTTTTTTTAAAAAAGAAGAATGTATATTTTCCCTTACAAAAACAAAACAAAACAAATATGAGAAACACACACACGCACACATACACCCCTGAGCAAAAAGAACAATATCTATATGCCTTTACAATTAACATTTCTTTCCAGGAAATATTTTATTCACAAAAACAAAAAAGCCAACACACATATGACTATGGTTACAAAAGTTACATGATTATAACTGGAAGAAGCAATAAAATCTCAATTCTGAAGGACAGATATAAGGAAAACTTTTATAGCATTTTACATGTATGCTTACTTTGTATAAGAAAAGAAATTAGTTCATCTGTCAAGCATTTTGGGAATATTAGCTAACATTTAAATATACTGTATATTTTTTTCAGCTTCCATGGTTGCCAAGGAAACCGTGAAGAGACTTAAATCATGTCTGATAAAGACTGAAATTTTAAAAAGTACTTGATCAAATCTGCCAGACATGGGAAGGACTAGAAAACTGAAAGACTAAAGCTTGCAAGGAAGGAACCAGCACTGCACATTCTCAATAGAACTACTGTGTAAATACTGAGCAGGTGTCTCTCTAGTCAAATGTGTGTCTATGTGTGTTCTGAGAGTCAGTGAGGTGGTGGTGGTGGTGGTGAGAGATAGCCAAACATCTATTGACTCAAAAGAGGGGGAGAAAGTGACTTGAGATTTAAACTCTAAGGCTTACATACATATATATGGTTAGATATCCATATATGATATGTTAGATATCTATGCTATGCAGTAGACAGATCTCTGCATACATGTCTTCTTATCTTTAGTAAAGCAACTTATCTAGCAGTGCTAAGTCTGACATTTCAGTATCTAACCTCTAAAGCACAGGTATCAAACTCGCTGTGTCACATTGCCGTCACGTGACATTTCACCACGTTTTTCCCATTCATGGAGCTGGGGGGGAGGCATGGTGTGTGTGTGTGTGTGTGTGTGTGTGTGTATGTGAGATGCATTCGGCCCATGGACTGCCAGTTTGACATCCCAAGGGAGGCTTGGGTTTCTGAGACTAGACATTGATAGCGATGCCTGGCTTAAGGTCTGAGAGCAACAGGCATCTATGAGCACAAATATGCTTCGAGTATCATTTTTGCTCCAAACTCACTCTGTGCTTAACTCTAGTTCTAAAACTTTTTAATTTTTTTAAAACATACAGACAAACTTGAAATTTGCAAGCTAAGTGCTAGAAATATCTCAGAAAGTTAATGGCCATGACCTCATCTTATAGTAATTTATTCCACAAGTTAATTCATTGTGTGAAGTATTTTAAAACTCCTTCTTATCAGTTTCTCTGGATAATTCCAGGCCTGGTATTAATGTGAGAAAAAAAAATCTTCATGCAGTGAATTAATTTACATACCTCAATTGTATTCCTACTTTTTTTTCCAAGCGAAAAACTTCTAAATATTTTAGCTTTTTCTCATAAAGATGTTTGAATCACAGTTTAGTTGCCATTTTCTACTGGTTCATCAACTGCATTATATTCTTCCTCAAAGGTAGCAACCAGAACTTAAATAATCTAGTATATACACTTTCCAGAACTCAAAGGGAATAAATTATTAATCATTTGACCACAAGAATTTATGAGAGAATAAGGATGTAAAGCCATCAATTATGTCCAGATATACAACACAGTTCTTGTTACATTCATGCTCTACACTAAAATCAAATATTATCTTTAGTAGCTAGACCATATAAGGTTATAGTAGGTCTTATGTTCCAAATGTTTAGTAGAACAGACTGGCTAGCTTTCTGTAGAGGAATGATCTTTTCCAATTCACTGAGGTTCAATTTCAGATTAAAAGAAAATGAAATTCAATCAATCAATTAATCCAAATAGAGCTGGAAGGGACCTTGGGAGTCTTCTACTTCAACCCCCTGCTCAAGCAGGAGACCCTATATCATTTCAGATAAGTGGCTTTTTCTTTTTGTAAAAATTTCCAGCGATGAAGCACTTACAAAATGGGTCCTTGGTAGTCTCTTAGCTTGGTTGTTTGCTTATAGTTGTTTTATTACCTGACCCAGTAACATCATCAGTGCTAATGAATATGGGATTTACTCCCTGTTTATATACACTAGGCTGAACCTGCCAAAGTTGGTGGTGTGTGACTTTCTCCTTGGTAATTTATTTATTAGTGTATTGTTTTCTCCTTGCTTGATTGCTGGTATTAATTTAGTGTATAAGAAAATGTTCTGATCCTCCCCTTTTCCTTTTTATTGTATCTTCTAAATGGTGTACAAATGTGGTTTATCTCTATGTGTCTGATAATGGCTGATTTGTCGGAATGGCAAACTTTCAGGAATACCCTAGTATTTTTGGATTTAGTTTGGTGTAGGACACTTGTAGTTTCTCAGTTGAAACTGTGGTTGAATCTATTTATGTGTTGTGAGATTAAGGGATTCTGTGTTTTTTTGTTTACTTGATATGTTTTGGAGTTTTTCTTTGATTTGTGTGCCAGGGTGATGTTACAGGGATGTAATAGTCTGTATTGCTCTAGCTAATATAGAATAAAATAATGAAATAAAATAATAAAAGTTGGCCAGCTAGAATGAATACGTATCCTACTCTAGTCACATTGGATATCAAATTGTTTCTTGTTTACTTGAAAGCCCTAAACAGCTTTGGATCTTGTTATATAAAGGATCACTTCTATCATCTTAGCCATCCTAGGATGTGCTTTATATGCTGTTAAATTCTGGAACAAAACATGAAATTTCCACCAGAGAGAGACCTCTTTCTTTTTCTATTCCAGAGACAACTCACTAAGAACCATACTTGGTCTAGAGAAGGACAGACTCCAACATCTTGGCAGATGTGGTTACAAAACTAAACTGGATTTAATATGATTTTATGAGGTTGTTTCTTTCTTTCCAGACTTTTTCTCACAAGTGTATTAGGTTGATTTTTGGATCAACTTAATGTTGATCCATTGGTTGTAACTGGAATTGACTCACCTGCTTATTTGCCCAAACCTGGCATCATGGGCTGAAAGAGAAGGACTGGCCCAAAGTCAGCCAGCCAGCTTTGATTCCTGAGATGGGACTAGAACTCAGTCATCTGTTTTCTAGCTTGGAGCCTTAACTACAAACTGGCTCTCAATAGGAACTTATATTTCAATCAAATATAAAGCACAGTTATTATTGTCACACCAACTCTTTGCTACAATAAAAATTGAAATCCAGTGGCAATATATGGATGGTTTCTAGAAGCCAACATTTTGGGATGTACCAAGACAGGACAAAGGAGTTCCATGTGACCTAGATTGGAGTGGTGGCATACACTTCACTCTACCTTTAAGGGTGGGTTAGAACTTTGCCTTTGTTTTCTTATTATTTTTTAAATTCAGATATTCTTTTGGCAGAATTATTTATTGCTCTGCTATATTGACTTTTGATTACACGGTGTTTTTATTTATGCAAACCATCTTTTATGGGCTGTAAGATCTTAAATCAATTTCACAACGAGACTGCTGATTCCAATATTACTTTATGCCAAATGTTAACTTGTGCATTATTATATCAAAATAAATAATTGCCTTTATCTAAAGAAATTAACTGCAGCTCATGAAAGTTTATGTTTTTAATAAAATGTGTTAGTTGGAAAAGGTGCTATCACCTTTTCTTATTTTTTTTGCCACTATATACTAACAGGAATCTTCTCTTACAACCACTATCTCTACTAAAGGGTCACACCATTTCCTTTTAAAAAAATGAATAGAATGCACTATTGATAAGTTATCATAGAATAGTTAATTTATCTATCAATACTACTGCAATCACATACCTTCCCAATGTGGTATAAATCAGCAGCTGCTGGAAAAGTAGACATTGATCTGAATGAAGCTAGCAGAATCTTTACTGGATGCCTTAAACCTACCTCTCTAGATAAGATCTACCACCTTGTTGGTGCTGCTCCACTGCTGTTCACAGAGAAGTAGCGCCATATACAGAGACTGACTCAAGTCATCAATATCTAGACAACACCCTCCCTATGACCTACACCCAGCTCAGCAGAGACTAAATCCAGGAAAAGCTTCTTTAGGTCAATGGAAGACTTTGAAGAATTTGCCAGTAGAGTGGATCTATGGAAAGCTACAAAGAACCAACACTGGATGGAACCAAAGGAGGAACTGGCACCTGAGTCTGATGAAAGCTGGGAAGTATGGAAATAATTGAACAGACTGTGCATGGGTAGAGCAAGATCCAGAGACACTCTGAACAAATGGGGCTATTCAATTTTTTTTGCTCTTTGTGATTGTGGTTACATGCATACAACAACACATATGTATACCAACACTTCGTGCCCTGATCAGTGTAGACTTGAGGATCAGATAGTAGTGTAACAGAACACAATTAATTTTACTAGTTTCTGGGCAACATCTGTTTAATTTGTACATATTTTAATATTTTAAATGTTATGTCATATAGCATGGGTCCCCAACCCTTGGTCCATGGCCTGGTACTGGGCTACAGCCCATTGGGAATCAGGTTGCTCAAGTGGCAGGCGGGTGGTGAGTGTGCAAAGCTCAATTTGCACAAGCAGCAGGCACGTGTACAACACTATCCCCTCTTCCCACAGTGCTGCCACCGCTGCTGGTCCGCAGAGCTGAAATGTTTGGGAAATCACTGTTATATAGAATGCTTTATTTTTAATTGTGATGCGATAAATCTGACATGAGCAAATGAACAAACTGCAACCATCACCAAAATAGCCTTTGTTGAACTTCTAGATAAACAGGTGGATATTTATATAAAGTAGTAGTCAAAGCATGCTACAAGATCTGATACTCACCATTTATTAATGGATCGATTTGCATGTATCAGAAGGTGGACTCTTGGATTATCTTCTCTCTTTTCCCAATGCCACACAGAGTCCCTCTTCATTTCAGAAATCCAATTATTACTTCTACACAATATTTGAGAACAAAAGAAATAGCAACAATGCTTTGCATTAAGTTGACAATTGTAAAAGGCTTTATAATAATTTATGAAATTATACAGCATTGCCTAGTTTGCCTGATAATAACTCAAATTGATATACTAAATAGGCATAGTAATTATTTTAACAATATTAAATGTCTCTCTGTCAAATAATCATTTCATAAATATGGAGAAAGCATTTCTAAGTGGCACTGTCATTTAAGACACTACTGGATTAGTAAACCCCCTCCCCACCCATATTCTTTTTCTTCAAGACAGATGGAGCTTCTTATCTGGCTGTGAGCTTCCTATTTTGTGAAAAATGAAAATGAATTTTTAAATTAAAAAAAGTATATATTATAGAAGAAATGTTGGCAGTGAACTGGAAAAATAGAAGGGAAGATAAAAGGAAGTATTTCTTTATCCAGGAATAAATTGTGCAAACCTTGTTCTATTACAGAAAGTCCCCCAGGGTATGAAGAAATAATTCATTTTCTGTCAGCTGTTTAAGACTCACAGTTCAGGCTGGGTGTTTTAACTAGAGGTGCCCAAACTAAAAACACATTTAAAAAAAACAACTCACAAAACCCTATGAATTTAAAGTATTATTCTTCAGATGAAACACAAATGATAATGTCACTTACAGCCTTAGGATATTCTGGTCCAGATGTTCACAACCTGGGAAGATACAGAGTTTAAGGATTTCTAATGACCCTTTCCATTTATCCATGAGGTTGGTGATATTTTCCTCCAAACCAATATGATTACCCCAAAATTTACATAATTCCTTCATAATAACAGATGCCAGTTTAGCACACCCAGTGAACTTCTTGTTTCATGGGATGTCTTCTGCCTTGTCAGATTTTACCTTTTACAAAATTGCAGGGATATACAGGATACTTCTAAGCCACCAGTGTTTCCATTCACCAGTCTCCCAAAATATCGTCTTTACTTCTGAAAACAAGAAACTGTCAGGCCTGCAGCCATCTTTTCTTTTGGATATTTGGCCTGCCACACTTTCTATTATTCTGTTATGCATTTTCTATTGTTGGATGGGAGAGGGGATTGTAAGGAACTATATGCTATGTAGCCATAACAAAATTCTTTCTAGAAAGCCAAGGTTATCCTTGTCTTTGCACTTCTGCACCTGACCGGAACTGCATGGGTGGAACTGCCAGCATGGCAGTAGAAGATTGGACCATGTGAGGGACTTTCAACTGGGTGGGAAAAAACAAGAAAATTTCAGATTTGGATTTTTCCAGATATGCCAACATGGGTCTCTTAATAAATTGGAACTTTTAGCAATACTTTGCCTTGGACTCTGATTTACCTTTAGATGCTATTTGGAACCCTGAAAGAAACAAAGGCTCTTATTGGCAAGGGCTGCATAAGGCAATTAATATAAGGTGTTTTGCAAAATATTAACTTAAGTGATCACAGTTTGAGTATTGACGTAGTCTTGGTTGGTGGCTTTGGTGGCTTTGAAGGCTCTCTTCCAACATTGTCACAACGTGCAGCTCAACTGCTTCACTGTCTTGGCATTCCCTGTGGAAGCATTGTTTGTACATAAGGGTGCATGTACCCTAGCATACTTTGTAAAGTCATTTTTCTGAATGCATTGTGTAGTCCTATCTTATCTGTGTTCATCAGAAAGGTCAAAGGGTGGGAGGAGGAAATGATACTATATGAGTTGTGGTGGTGCAGTGCAAACCACATGACTGTGGTTTGTGCAGTATTGGGAAACAAGTGTGAAAGTTCAAGTTTAATGTTATGGTGTCTTCCCTGTTGCTTCACCATTTCTCCATCATAGTTCTGTTTCAGAAACTACAACAACAAAGCGCCTCATGCCTCACCCCCATTCCATGCCAAAAAGAGGGGGGAATTAATTGCTTCTTATTTTGTGTATTTGTCTAGTTGTATACAAACAAAATGAATGAAATTCTAATAGAGTGAAGCTGAAAAACCATAAAGTCTTTTCTCCTTTGAAGACCCATTCATTGAGTTGAAAGTTGAGACAATACAGTGTTTGTGCAAATGAGGAAATGGATTGCTCACCACCTTAATAAAATCTCAGCATTTCAAAGCTAGCATTTCAAAGCCTAGCTTTATAATAGGCAAAGAAGACACAATGATTGGAAAGGACATACTGTTTAACATTCTTGGCATCTGCAACCAAAATTAAAGTGGAAAAACTGCCAAAAAAGTACTTAGGTCTACATTAGATAATTTTTTCCATCATTGGAATGACTGATTCTTCAATCACAATATTTTTCACTAAACCTTTATTGTAAATATCATATGCTTGTGATAATATAAAAGCAATAATGTTCTTTTCAAATTTTACCAAAGAAACCTATGACAAGTCATGTGATCTATAGAACAAAGTAGCATAGATTTGAAAGGATTGAATTGAAGCAGATTTCCTGTATTCTGGAAATAAATTAAATAATGTAAATCTAGATGTTATGTCTGTCAATGAATGATGAATGATGGAAAGAAGCACACAAGGTCACAATAGAAAAAATACGAATAAAACTGTGAAAAGAGGCCAAACACATCAAACAAACAAACAAACAAACAAACAACCCTAAGATGTTCAAAAACCTGGACAATATTTTATTTTAAGGCTGTGGCTGCCAGATGGAGAAAATAAGAACAAAAAGTTGGACATATCCTCTTTTTGCTGGATGTCTAGTAAACCTAGATAAAAGATCTCAAGATAATCTTTATTGTCATTTTTTTACTATGAGCACATTGGCATATATTAAAAATGAAATCCTGTTGCCTGCTCTCAAAAGAAAGTATATATCTACCCACACATATACATAACACACATATACACATGCTATATACATCTGTAGCAGAGGTGAGTTCCTACCGGTTTGGCCTGGTTTGACCAAACTGGTAGTGGTATGCTGGCCTGGGTCGCTGAACCGGCAGTGACCCAGGCTGGCCACGCCCCTGAACAGGTTCCCTGGTTGCAACTGTCATCATCTTTTTTTGAGTTCTGTGCATGTGCAGAACAATTTCCATTGAATTCTACCCATGATATATAGCATATATGGGTGTAGGTGTATGTATGTATGTATGTATGTATGTATGTATGTATGTATGTATGTATGTATGTATGTATATGTATATTTATATATATATAAAGTCATAACCCCTGGTATTCCCAAATATGTGAGGAAGTTCACTGCTTCCATTCTCTGTCCATCGGCTCATCATAAGAGACCATCCAGACAGAAACCCAATATTTTTACTGTTGCCTTTGTTCATTTGTGTTGTATTTGTGCTGATAAATAAATAAAGGGAGACTAGTAAAGATCTATTTCAAGCTATTTAGCTCTCATCAGCTAGCCATACCCTTACTGGGATTAGAACCTGTGCTGTATTGCATCTTATTTAATAAATATTTTATTAAAAAGTCAAGAGTAGGTAGGGTTGCCAAATATCTGAACAAGGAAAGATGGACAAATCAGGGGAAAAGAAGGACACCACAATTGTTTCAGATTTGTATTTACATTCATTGGAGAGGAAGGCATACAATGGCATTCATTGAGTAAACAGGCATGCAATGGGGAATGTACATTGATAGGAATATGGCAGAGTTATTAGGAGGCAAAAGCCTTCAGCATGTAAGTGATTAAGGTCTTGTCAATTTCAGGCAGCAGCCCTGGGCAGAGGAGTACTAATTAAGGTCACAGAGCAGAGCTTGTTAACTTGCAGTTAGCACTTATTAGGGAAGCACTGCACTGCAGAGAAAAGGTGTCAGGAAATGATGCAGAAAAAGGCGAACAATATTTCATTTTAAGGCTGTATCTGCCGGAAGGAGGATATGAGGACAAAAAAGGAGAACATATCCTC
Organism: Thamnophis sirtalis; assembly: GCF_051295495.1. Taxonomy (NCBI): domain Eukaryota; kingdom Metazoa; phylum Chordata; class Lepidosauria; order Squamata; family Natricidae; genus Thamnophis; species Thamnophis sirtalis. The sequence goes on from NW_028261387.1 coordinate 55,233,145, forward strand.
CTTTTGCCAGACAACTGAATAGGTGAATTGTAAGATCCAGACTATTTTGCAGACTCTAAAGATCTCAGTAGATTTCCATACTGATAAAAATCATCATCAAAACACTGAAAATCTATGGCACACTTGATATTATTTTAAATATTAACTCAACTATATTACACTTATTAGGATTGATTTACTTATTTAATATTTTAGAATTTTTCCCCAAAACCTGGGGTGATGACTTTACTTATCTATCTCTGTGTCTCTTAGGTGTTTCCTCCAAAGTAAAAGTAATAGGCTATTCCTGATTGCAAAAGAATTGAAAATGACCTCCCTTTAGTATCTGGGTTCAAACACTGAGCCAATTTATTTCAAATTCTGTAGCTTTATATCTAGTGTTGATTAGTCATTTACCAAATCTATTCATCCCACAAGGAACTGGCAGGAATAAGTATGTCCTCTGTAAATTCTTTCTGAGTCTGTTATGTTATTCCTAGCTAGGAGAACATTGCAGAAGCATGCCTGCACAGGAAGATGTTTGCACATTTTTCAGCAAGCCAAATCTTGATGGCCATTGTTATCTGTTCTGCATTGGCCCAGCAAGATGAGGGATGAATTTTACGATTTCTCCTCCTGGTGGAGGAGAAATGTAAACAACACTTTGAAATTCTGAAGCTGTGGCTTTTTTAAAAGAAAGTAAAATCTCTTTATTTTTAGTAAGTGCGCAGGTAACAAAAATATCAATATTAGGTGGAATAATTATTTAATTCTGATTGAGAAATGTTAAATCTAGCACTTAAATAACCACCCAAGGTTGTTTTTGTTTTTTTTAATGTGAGATTTCTTCTCCTCCTTAGTCAGGAAAGCAATAAATCTTTGTTGAATGGGTTTCAAATCTTTTGTTCTCTCCCCTGCTGGGACTGGCTCCATTCTATAAGACAAAGGACTATCTAATGGAGGTTCCCATTTTTTTTTCCTGAAGGGACTTTCTAAAAGGATTATATTCTTTAGCTCTGGTCGGAAACAAATGAGTAGCACACAGTAAATAAAATGCCCTATACTGTTATGTTGAACACCTTATATCAAGCTTGCATTTGTTGAACCTAGGTGTCCTTTCAAGAAGTGTAGCTCTGTACTTGCAGAAGTCCTCAGGAAAAAAATATGCATGCACACACATACTCATAAACACACATCCAATAGCCAATGGACTGGGAAGCAGTCCCCCAGTCCAAAATCACAGTTTCTTGAGGTTATCTCATCCTTTTTGACAGCAAAATCATGTTACTGCTTTTTTTTCAGGTTAGTAACCAATAATAAAACAAGAAAAGGGGTTGTTGCTTATCCATCCATTATAGACCTCTCATTTTATGGTCTATAAATAATTATATTAGGATGAATTTATCCATTTGATAAATTGATCCTAATATGATTATATAGGGATGCGGTGGCTCAGCGGCTAAGACACTGAGCTTGTCGATCAGAAAGATCAGCAGTTTGATGGTTTGAATCCCTAGCACCACGTAACGAAGTGAGCTCCTGTTACTTATCTCAGCTTCTGCCAACGTAGCAGTTCTAAAACACGTAAAAAATGCAAGTAGAAGAATAGGGACCACCTTTGGTAGGATGGTAACAGCATTACGTGTGCATTTGGTGCTTAGTCATGCCGGCCACATGACCACGGAGACATCTTCGGACAGCACTGGCTCTTCGGCTTTGAAACAGAGATGAGCACTGCCCACTAGAGTTGGGAACGACTAACACATATGTGCAAGGGGAACCTTTACCTTTATCCATCTGAGCCAAAAACAGAAGCCCAGTTAACTTGTCATGACTGCCTCTTCCATTTCTTTTGAATCTCACTTGCCTGCCCCCCTTCAATGGAGAAAAAGTAGCTTCCCCATCATATTATTAAATGTTTTAATGCTTTCAATATATTTTACACTTTAAGATACAAACATTTTACAGAAATAAAGAGAACTAAACTATAATTCCAAAAGTTGTCATGGATATCATGGCCATTGCAAAAATTCAGATGAACTCAGATGTACTTATTGTTTCTTGAATATGGATGTTACTTCATGTGTATTAATGCACAATGTGAAGCTGGCAATAATAAACTGCTCTACATATAATTCATGCTTATACAATGCTAACTTGTCTTATTTTCTGGTAGACTTGAGGGAGGGGTGACTCCTGGGATATTCTCACAGCCTGATTGGTTCAAAGACTGAGGGAAATCTCTTTTAACCCCCTCCTTTCCCTGTGGCTCCCAGTTCCTTTCAGTCTTTTGGTCCAAGCACTGTGTTTTGGTTTCCAGAGAGAGTGAGTAATTTCTAACCATTGATTCTTGAATTTGATCCATTGGCTACTTTAAATTCTAAATTCTCTGAGCTGCTATCTTGCAGAGGCAGGGTCCTCCATCTCACAGCAAGCCGAGGGAGCGCTAATTAGCTTTCCACTCTCTCCTCATGAAATTCAGGAGCTTTGACCGGTCCCTGGAACTGCGGGGGTATCAGGCTGCATTTCTGCAGTTCCGCAGGAGGGGCTGCCAGCTAGAAGTGCTGATCAGGCTGCGGACGGCTTTATTAACATCAGAGAAGCTGCGCCTGAGTGAAATGAGCCGTGGCAAGCTATTTTGAGCCGCGGACTGACGAAAAAAGTGGTTTAAACTCATGGAGAACTTCCATGGGCAATTTTGGAAGCAGGCACATGGAGGCGGTCATTTTAGAAGCATGCACGTGAAAGTGGCCATTTTCTGGCCCTGGAGCAGCAGCTTATATTGCGGTCGGAGTTGAGCCAGCAAGCTTCAGCCTCAGCAGGTCAATAGTTATTACCGCAAGGCCCTTGCACCCGCTGGTGACTCTGGGCACGAGTATCCTCAAGACACATGAGTGGCACCAATGGTGGAGAGCAGGCAATCCATTTCACAGACCCTGGGGAGTGCCCTAAATGAGTCCAAGGAGGGAGAGATGGTTGGGCCAAGGATGAGGGCAACAGCAGCCAAGCCTTTAGCAGCCCAGCGACTCTCCAGAGCAACCCGGAGGGATGAAAGCTGGCATCAGAAAGCCCTGGACAAGAGGATTTCTATGCAAAATAACAAGCCCAGGCCAACAAGCCAGTCAGATCCAGGACTCCAGTAAGGCCTGAACCCCACCTATTGGCCTCTCCTCCCAGGGGGTTTAGTCCTTCTTCCCCCTCTATATCCCCCACTGGGGCACGCAGGCAATCTGATCTGGAAATTTCTCCATCCTCTCCTGCCTCCCCTCAAGGGCCCAGCGATGTGGCCAAGGATCCACTAGAGGGTTCATCCCGAGATTTCCTCCCTCCCTACACCCTAGCTCCACAGGGTCCTGCTCCGGGACTTTCAGAGTTTGAGGATCTGGAGTTGCTCACTGAGAGCATTAAGAGATTTATTTCCTCAGCCATTTCAAAGGGAATTGTCTTTGCAGTTTCCTTAAGGATACGGCATCCTTCTAGGGAGCCTAGGTCCCAGAGTTCTCACTAGGCCAGAAGCTCCTCAGACTATAGACATCAAATGGCAAGGCCCCCTTCTCCCTCAGTAGTCAGTGAGGGTTCAGGATTAGGGGATGACCCCCACCAGGACATGGGGTTCTCAGACGATGAAGAGTCTGTCCTCCTGGAACCCCCGGCCTTTCCAAATTTTTTTGCTCCCCCAATGTTTAAACCCTTGCTACACAAAGCTAGGGAGACCACTAAGGTTGGGACAGGGGACCCTGCCATTCCTTCACCCAGAGACCCTAATTTGGTCATGTTCTCCAATACAGCAACCAACAAGAAGGAGGTCTCCTCCCCTTTTTCTAGAGGTGGTAAAGAATCAGTGGGCTCGCCCTTCCACCTTTCCCAACCCAGGGAGCAATGAACGCCGCTACTACAACATGGAGCAGGTCTTCTCTCAGGCGCTTCAATTGCCTAATGTGGGCAATCCTGATAGCCTCCCTTGCCAACGCCTCATCTGTGGTGTAAGCAGATGTGGCTGATAAGTTGAAACCAGAGGACAAGCGGGTGGAACGTATGTTACGTAATAATTTCAATGCCTCTGCGTGGGCCATAAAGTCCGCTGCAGCTGCCTCTCATTTCAACCAATCAGTGGTCATGTGGCTCTGCCAGTTATAGGATTGCATTCCTGTTCAGGATGAGTGACTCCACAAAGATAATTGCTACCACCCATTTTTCGGCGGATTCCATCTTGATGCTGAGAAGTACTCATCCCAAGCACTAGCCATCTCGGTGACTTCCAGACAGTTATTGTGGTTACGTAATTGGCAAATGGATAACAAGTCCAAGTGGAGCCTGGCGGCTGCCCCATACACTGGGACTAATCTCTTTGGTGAATCCTTAAACCCCATTCTTATAGAGAATAAAGACAAAAAGAAGGTCTTGCCAACCAACACCAAGAAGATGGATAACTGTCCATCCTCATACCATAGAAAGGCCTTCAGGGTCCCTGAGCAAGGGTATCAGCAACACAGATACACCCCTTATAGATCCGATAGGCAGTTCCAGAGGCCCTACTATCAGAACAGGGGTAGGTACCAGGGCCAATCCAGATGGCCCTTTAATGGGGGGGGGGGAGAGGTGGCCACCCCTTCCACAAAGGAAAATGACTCCAACCCAACCATTCCCATTGGCAGCTGCCTGGAGCTCTTCGCGGATCAGTGGGATCGAGTAACATCAGATGCCTGGGTAAAGACCACGGTCAGGAACGGCCTCCCGGAGATGGAGTGCAGGTTGTGTCACTACTCCAACCTGTCAGTGTGTGTGTGTGTGTGTGTGTGTGTGTGTGTCATTCCGAAGAGCTCAGGGGGCTGGAGGACGATACTGGATCTCAAGCGTCTCAATCGGTACCTGGTATACAGGCACTTCAAAATGTTATCCCTCAGGTCCATTCTGCAGGGCATCAGACAGGGGGATTACCTAGTGTTAGTGTACTGACAGAAGCCTACCTCCACATCCCCATCCTCCCCACCCACTTCAGGTTCCTTCGTTTTTAGCAATAGCAGTTAGACTTATATACCGCTTCATAGGGCTTTCAGCCCTCTCTAAGCAGTTTACAGAGCCAGCATATTGCCCCCACAGTCTGGGTCCTCATTTCACCCACCTCGGAAGGATGGAAGGCTGCGTCAACCTTGAGCCAGTGAGATTTGAACTGCTGAATTGCAGATAGCAGTCAGCTGAAGTGGCCTGCAGTACTGCACTCTAATCACTGCGCCACCTTGGCTCTTCCCACAACAGGCTCCATTTCCAATGCAGGGCCCTCCACTTTGGGTTAGCTTTAGCCCTGTGCATGTTTACGAAGGTCCTGGCAGCAATGGTGGCTCACCTCCACTCTGTCCCGGTGAGATTACAATGCTACCTTGACAATGTACTCGTGCAAGCCCCCTCTCAGGCCCGGGCTGTCCACGACCTCAAACTCACTATTCGGACCCTACAGGCCATGGGGTTCTCTGTCAACTTCTCCAAAAGTCATCTCTCGCCCTCTACAAAAATCTTACACCTGGAGGCAGTGATGGAGGACATGGTTCGACTATCCTCAGAGCGGCTCATCAATCTTCAGGCCCTAGCAAGGCAGGTACGTGCAAGGCAGTCAGTTTCCATCCTGACCTTGGCCCACCTATTGGGCAAGATTGTGTCATGCATAGGGATTGTCCCCTGGCCACGACTTCATTCCCGAATTCTGCAGTGGGCCCGTATCCCATTCCAGCGGAAATGCATGAGCAACTCTCCGGGACTCATCCATCTACCAGTGGATGTGCATTTTGAGCAACTATCGTCCAGTCTCCAACCTGCCCTTTGTAGGGAAGGTTGTTGAGAAAGTGGTGGCCTCTCAACTCCGACGGTCCTTGGATGAAACCGATTATCTGGATCCCTTTCAGTCGGGTTTCAGGCCTGGTTACAGCACGGAAACTGCTTTGGTCGTGCTGATCGATGATCTCTGGTGAGCCAGGGATAGGGGTCACCCCTCTATCCTTGTGCTCCTTGACCTCTCAGCGGCCTTCAATACTTCAATAGTATCCTTCTGCGATGGTTGCGAGAGGTGGGAGTGGGAGGCACCGTCCTTCGGTGGTTCTCCTCCTACCTCTCGGACAGATTGCAGTCGGTGTTGGTCGGAGGGCAGAGATCGACCCCAAGGCCCCTCAATTATGGGGTGCCGCAGGGTTCGGTCCTGTCCCCCCTCCTATTTAACATCTACATGAAGCCTCTGGGTGAGATCATACACCGGCACGGGATTAAGTACCACCAATATGTGGACAATACGCAGTTGTATCTGTCTGCCCCGTGCCAACTTGGTGAAGCAGTGGAAGTGATGTGCCAGTGCCTGGAGGCTGTTAGGGTCTGGATGGGAGTAAACAAGTTGCACTCAATCCAGACAAGACTGAGTGGCTAGTGACGTTCCCTCCCAAAGATTGGCCAATTATTCCATCTCTCAGGCTGGGAGATGAAATTATACGCCCCTCAGAGAGGGTTCGCAATTTGGGAGTCCTCCTGGATCCGCAGCTGACTTTAGAACAACATTTGTCGGATGTGACCAGGGGGACCTTTGCCCAGGTTCGCCTGGTGCACCAATTGCGAGAGGCCCTTCAGATAGTCACTCACGCCCTTGTGACCTCAAGACTAGATTACTGTAACACGCTCTACATGGGGCTGCCCTTGAAGAGTGTTCGAAGACTTCAGCTAGTCCAGAACGCAGCCGTGCGAGCGATCATGGGTGCACCCAGGTACACCCATGTTACACCTATCCTCCGCGAGCTGCACTGGCTACCCATTAGTCTCTGGACTCGCTTCAAGGTGCTAGTCGTTACTTATAAAGCTCTACATGGCATCGGACCTGGGTACCTGAGAGACCGCCTCCTGCCAATTACCTCCCATAGACTGATCAGATCGCACAGACTAGGCCTCCTCCGGATCCCATCTACCAGCCAATATCAGCTGGCGACTTCCCGGGGGAGAGCCTTCTCTGTTGCAGCTCCAGCCCTCTGGAACGAGCTCCCTGTGGAGATCCAGACCCTTACTACTCTCCTGGCCTTCCTCAAAGCCACTAAGATCGGGCTGCTCCGGCAGGCCGGGGGGCTGTTGAAATAGCCAGCCCCATGGTAACTATTAATGTTGTGTATTTTAAATTGTTGTTTGTCTATTTGTCTATTTATCCCCTTCCCTTGTTATTGTAAGCTGCCCGGAGTCCTTCGGGAGTGGGCGGCATACAAGACCAATAAAATACAAATACAAATACATCTATCCCTGCGGTGGTGGCTGTCCCTGGCTCTTCAACGCAGATCAGAGTTCTAGGAGCCAGATCAGGTGACCATCACTACAGACGCGAGCCTGTTCGGTTGGGGAGCTCTTATGGACTCCAAGATGGCACAGGGCCATTGGACCCAGTCGGACCTTCACCACAATATAAACTGGCTGGAACTGAAGTCCTCCTGGCTGGCCCTCCAACTATTCAAGGGTTCAATAGAGGGCCACCACGTCCTTCTGTTGCCAGACAATGTGGCCACAAAGGCCCACATAAACCAACAAAGGGGCATTCATTCCAGATCTCTTTGGCTGGAGGAACTGAAACTTGACTCCTTGATGGAGAGACATCTTGCATCAGTGGTATTGGAGCACTTCTTGGGTATGGCCAACCACCAGGCCGATTGGTTAAGCTGTGCGACTGTGGACCACGGGGAGTGGCAGATTCTAGCTGGACTCTTCCAGAACATTTGTCAGAGGTTCGCCAACCTGTTGGTGGACTTGTTCATGAACCCGGCAAATGCCCAGCTCCCAAGGTTCTTCTCTCAATTCCCAACCTGAGCTACAGAAGGAACAGGTGCTCTCTTGAGCAAATGGCCTCCGGGCCTATTGTATGCCTTTCCCCCACTCCCACTGATACCAGGGACACTGAGGAAGGTAGTGGTAAAGAGGGCAGACATCATTTTGATAGCGCCTCACTGGCCCAGACAGCCTTGGTTTGCGGACCTCGGCCGGCTCTCCATCTCCACCCCCCATGGAGGATTCTGTGGGAGGAGTTCTCCCTGCTCCAGGGGGTCTTGCTCCACCCGGAGTCCCAGTGGCTCCACCTGACTGCCTGGCGCTTGAGCGGAGCCTCCTGAGAAGTGCCAACTTGTCCCCCTGAGTTATAGTAACCTTCGAGGCATCCAGACACCCCTCCACCATGTGGATATATAATTCCACATGGGTGGCGTTTGTTAAGTGGTGCAGCCCACTCAGGATTTGTCCAATGGAGGCTTTGGTCGCTCAAATTCTGGACTTCCTCCAGAAGGGTTTGGATGGGGGTCTCTCCCACAACACTTTGCAGTGTCAGGTAGCCGCCCTGGCCTCGGTTCTTCCAGGGAACAACCATTCATCTCTGGCCCACCATTCCCTAGTCAAGAGATTTCTGAGGGGAGTCACTAATCCTGCCCCCTGTCCATAGGTTTCCGACTTGGGACCTGCCCCTTGTTCTTAGGGCCTTGACAAGGTTCCTTTTGAAGCCTTGTGCACTGTCCACTTTAGGTTCCTATGTTTGAAGGTGGCATTCCTTGTTGCAGTGATTTCAGCTAGCACATTTCCAAGTTGGGGCCCTTTCATCTAAGGACGATTTCTGTCAGTTTCACCAGGAGAGGGTGGTCCTACGGCTGGACCCTACCTTTCTCCCTAAGGTCAATTCGCCCTTCCACCAAGCGAGGAGGTTATCCTTCCCAATTTCTGTCCAGCACCCTCCCATGAGAGGGAGTGCCTTTGGCCCCGGCTAGATGTTCGTTGCGCCTTGCTCTCTGACACACGTCTTCCTTCCTTCCTTCCTTCCTTCCTTCCTTCCTTCCTTCCTTCCTTCCTTCCTTCCTTCCATCCATCCATCCATCCATCCATCCATCCATCCATCCATCCATCCATCTAGGTCAGAGACCCTCTTTATTTCATTCCAGCCTGACTCCTTAGGGGCCAGAGTTTCCTCTGCCACCATTGGCAGGTGGTTACGACAGGCCATCTCTACAGCCTATGAGTCCTTGGGCCGCCCACCCCCTTCAGGGATCATGGTCCACTCCACACGGAGTGCCGCTACTACAGCAGCATGGGCCATAAGGGCTTCTTTCGAAGACATTTGTTGGGTGGCCACTTTGTCATTCCTGACACTACCGGCTGGATGCCTTTGCATCATCCGAGGCATCTTTTGGGTGTAGGGTTCTACAACAGGTAGCAACCGCCCCTTCCCCTGAATCCTAGTTTCCCTCCCAGGGACTGAGCTTGGGTATGTCCCAGGAGTCGCCCCTCCCTCGAGTCTACTGGAAAAAGAAAGTTGGTCCTTACCTGAACATTTCTTTTCGGTAGACAAGATATCCTGCCTCAGTCAGACGTAGGTGATAGTCAGTCGGGGTGAGAGGCAGGGGTGGTGGTTTTTCCCTTGCTGTTGTCTGTTTTTTTGGCAGCATGTTTTGGTCATGCGACTTCGAGGAACTGGGAGCCACAGGGAAAGGAGGAGATTAAAAGAGATTTCTCTCAGTCTTTGGACCAATCAGGCTGTGAGAATATTCCAGGAGTCACCCTTCCCTCTCGTCTACTGAAAAGAAACGTTCAGGTAAGGGCCAATGTTCTTTATCTTTAGGGCTTGATTTACAAAGTTTTGGGGGTTTTATTTTTATCTATAGCACATTTCAAATGTTAAGTTTTTGTGAATAAGCAAAGCTTTTTGTAAGCTGGACTCTTTTTTCCCTGAGATGCAACGTTTTATATAATGCTCTTCTCATTTGTCTAAGTTTCCAAGCAGAACACTGTGATTTTTATTTTTTTTGGTCTGGATAATTTATTGTACTCTTTAGACTCCAGGATAAATCATATGTTGACTCCTACATAAACAAAAAGAAATCCCAGAATCTGCCATTTCTCAAAAAGTCAGCAGCTGTCTCAATTTGGGTGATATTTTAGCAGTGTGAATTCTCACTGTACTAAGTACTAAATTAGTATCTGAAGCATCCTTGAGAGTATAGTGCAGACTCACAATCTGAAGCTCTAACTGCTACAATCAGAATTTCATCTTGATTTTCTGTAGCAAATGCATCGCCCAGAAGTCTTTTGTCCAAGATCTAATGGAATTTGTTTACATTCATATAAATAGCTAGAAAAAATATAAAAAAAATATTTTTTCCAGTTTGTCAATTGCACCCACAATAACTTTATGTATTCCTATCTAATGAGCAACTGTGTCAGTTTGGTTCCCAAAGGTCTCAACTGTTGGGAAACTCATTGATCAACTTATATTTAAATAGCAACTGGTACTTGTCTTTATTTTACCCCAAATAACTAGGTCCTCCAAGCCTTAACAGATTTAAAGGCACTTCCCAACTGCAATGAAACAAAATTTAACAATGTGAAGAATTGTAGCTTAGTCCATATGCTTGGTAAAGAGAATGTTTATCAGAATTCCCCAATCTTCCATTTTCTCTTATCTTCTCCTCTCCTCTCCTCCCCTCCCCTCCTCTCCTCTCCTCTTCTCCTCTTCTCTCCCTCTCTCCATCCATCCATCCATCCATCCATCCTTCCTTCCATCCATCCATCCATCCATCCATCCATCCATCCATCCATCCATCCATCCATCCATCCATCCATCCATCCATCTATCTTCTTCTATCTATATAAAAAATGTGTGTGTGTGTATGTGTTCCAGCATAACTCTGGAATGCCTCAAGCAATTTCAACCAAACTTGGTACACAGATGACTTACCCTCTGGAAACAAATACAGTGGTGGTAAGACACCCCTGATATGTGTGTGTGTGTGTGTGTGTGTGTGTGTGTGTGTGTGTGTTCTGGCATAACTCTGCAATGCCTTGAGCAATTTTAACCAAACTTGGTACACAGATGACTTACTCTTTGAATGTGTGTGTGTGTGTGTGTGTGTGTGTGTGTGTGTGTGTTAAGAGTTAATACCTTCTTGTCAAATTGATCAATGGGATGGCTTACCTCTGGAAGAGTGCTCCATGACTGGAGGTTTTCAAGAAGAGGACTGCCATTTTTCCAGAATGGTATAGAGGCTTCTGCTTGAGCAGAGGATTTTATTAGAAGACTTTCAAGATTCTTTCCAACCCTATTATTATATTTCTATGCTCTACCTTGAAACTTTATACAATCTACTTTCCCTTAAGCTCGTAGAACAAAGTTAAAGTTTGAGATATGAAGGAGGGATCAAGCAAAAGTATGAAAATTGCTATAGTTCCTGAAACTTTGTAGTCCTCACTATTTGAATTGGGGAATTCTGTAGTTGGAGTGTAGGGGGTTCAACCTGCTTTTTGTGCACTGGGCATTTAATATGTACTATGCCTTTAGGCTAAGGGTCCCCAACCCTCGGTCCACAGCCCAATGCTAGGCCATAGCTTGCAACTGGGACATAGAATTGGTGTGTAAGCACGCATGCATACAAGCTGCATTGTGAAAGTGGTGTGTCGCTTATGTGCAAAATCATTCCCTCTCCTTCTTCCACCATTGTCTCCACTGGTCCAGAAAGGTTGAATACTGCTTCTTTAGATTGCCACTCTACAGCAGAGGGTTCCAAAGGTAATTCTGGGAGACTGAGTTTGTCTGGGTGTGTGTAAGAGAGTAATGAGAGAGAAAGAGAGAGGGGGGGAGGGAGGGAAGGAGAAAGGGAGAGAAAGGGGCTATTGGTTCTTAGGCAAAAAACTTTGAAGGAAAATGCAATGCTATGTTAAATTCTTATGTGCATTCAATAAGGGTTTTTCTATAAAGCTATTTGAATAATATGAGTAGTAAATTTATTTTATCTATTTACTATCATAGTGGTGAGTTTTATTTTATTTACATTACCTGGGGAGAAGTTTAAAAAGAGATCTTTCAGAACCTCCTCACTGGATAAAAGCACAAAGTACCAGACTTTGCAGCACAGGACTATAAGCAAGAATATGGTTTTGGTGAAAGACCTACATACTGTATGGAAAGCTCTACCAAGTCCCAAGAGAAGATGGCAATAACTTATGGACAACTTGTGTCATGTGCACAATCAAACTCAGCAAATATTTGCTGAGTGATAAAATGATAAAGGAGAATGTTTGTAGCTCAGGGTTGAAATGAGAGGTCTTTGGTGATCTCTGGGCTTGATTGTTCTTTTTCAGGTGTTTCATTACTCAAACTAGGTAATGCACCAATGATATTATGTACGTAATTTGAGTAATGAAACATCTGCAAAAAACAATCAAGTTCAAAGAGCACCAAGGATCCCTTATAAAAAGAGTTTCTTGAGTAAGAAAGCAACTCAGTGGATCAAGGGAAAATGTTTTTGGTCTTAGAAAGCTTCAAAGTAAGTATGCAAACCCAACATCTGCCTACAGCCAAATTCATGTAAAATCAGGATCCTAAGGGAGATGCTGAAGATCATACAGGGTATAAGATTTGATCGTGAGTATCTAGACAGTGTTGGCTATCAGGTTTTATTGACAGTCTACTGCTGCTCCACACTTAATATTAAAGATTTTTGATTCTGATGGTTCTACCCTGTCAAGTACAAAGATGCAAACAAAATGAAATTAAACTCTGAGGATAATGTCAAGCAGAAACAAAGCACCAAACATAAGTCAAAAGACAACCTATATGTCTAAGTAATATACTTGTACTCAGTTATTCTCCCTTGAAAGATAATTGCTGACAGTCTGCTGAGCTTCTGCTTTAGCTCTTGAGAAAGCGTTCACTGAAATTTCAACAAGGTGACAATCATTTTTCAGCTAATGAATCTTTTACTTTCTTCAGTCAGTAGCTCTGTGATTTCAATCAGGAACAAAAAGAAAAGTTTTTCACTACTTTCTAAAGCTTTTAACTACAGTATATTCTTTTTAGTTGTCTTCCAGATCAAAGTCTGTATGTATAGCCTTCTGTATGTGTGCCAATATTGCACACAAAGCATAGGCTTTAATTGTGGTATCTGCCACCTCTGCTGTTTTGACCACCTCCATGCTGGCACAATTGTCTGGATTACTGTAATCCTATGGGATTTTAGGTCTTCCTCAAATATGATTAGATGTACAGTTATACGTCTGTACCAGTCTGAAAATGCACATCTAAAACAGTAGAGCAGTGCAAATTCTTCAATAGGGGGAACATAATATTATTAAAAAGAATTATGTCTTTTTCCAGGTTTGTGCAATTGTTTTTGGAAGCTAGCTCCCGGCTATCTTTATGTACTGGTGTAGACATGGTCATGTTCCCCCCTCCCTTTTTTTTCTCCTGGAACTTTGGGTGGGAAAAAAGGCAGCACCAGCAACAATGCCAGCCGCCAGCATCCTCACCCTTGTCTCTTGTTTTGAATGCCTGGAGAAATCTTAAGTAATCAGAAACTAAGCTATAATGCACTATCAATTTAGATAGCATACAATATCATTTCAAAATTTATATACACTAGTCTGGACAGCAAATACTGCACTTTTCTGAATACTTTATTTTTAATAGGATAGCAAAATGTGTCCTAAAAGGTGGTATGTTTGGAAAGTATCCTGTCTGATTATCTTGTGTCAAGAAAAAAAACCCTTTTCCTGGAACAGTTCCTTTCCTCTTCCAGGTTTGTGTGTCTGCCACTTTCCCCACATTATATGTCATCATAAAGCACTTTGCAAGATTGACAGAACTTTTGTCTGGGGAAAATTTAAGCTTTAAGTGCTTCGGAAACAAATGTGCCAATTCTCAAATGCTAGCAGTTTGAAGAGAGACCTTTTCTTTCCAATTTGTGTAATGCTATTCTAAGCTTTTCTTATTGTTTGCTCATCTAAAAATAGTATTCATCAATTAGATACTTCTTGATTCCTTATTCTGAAATATGATTTCATGTTTTTTTTCTGTCCTCATTTAAAAAAAAAGTTTGTGCGGTCTTCACTTTTGCATAAAACAAGCAGATTGTTTTCTTCAGATGGACACAAAATATCATTGTTTTGATCTTTTTTTAATGGCCTCTTTCCTTGGCAAAACAAAATGAAAACACACACATACACACATGCAAACAACATCAGGTGATAGTGCTGAAAATATGACTGTGTAATTCTCATTATAATTTGCACCCAGAATATTTCCAGTTAATCTAGAACAGAGTGAATACACCCATCAGTTACTTTAGCTAGCAGGAAATATAACTTGATTTCTTAAACATTACTAAATATGATAAACGGTTAACTAGCAAAAGCAAGACAAAAGTCAGGCAAAAACAGGGAAAGAGAGACATGAATGACAGGCAACAATTTACATTATTTCCATAGTACAAAAGGTCCAGAGCTTTCTAGATCTACTAGAAATAACTGTGAGTAATTAACATGGACATTTCCAAAGGACTTTGGTTATTCTAACCTTAACTCTTTTATGTACATAACAGCAGCAGAAGTGAGATGAAAAATAAGGCCCCAGGTGATCCCTCCTTTTGTCTGCACTATGAAGAAAACAATTTGGTGATTGGGGATGAAGTTATCTAACAGATTGCATCCTAAATTAGTACAATAATACATAACCATGTGGAACAAAGACAGTAGCAACCGTCTCCATAAAATTCCTACTGTGTTTTTACTGATTCCGGTGCACTGTGCTTATTAATCCTTCAAGGTTATCCAGAAGTCAAATTCTATAGGAAGATTAGAACCAAGCTCTATTAAGGCTACATCAAGAGGAATCTGGGATGTCTGTATGTTTCTTCCCCTTCCTTTTTCTCTTCCCCAAGTGAGTCAGGGAGGAGTTGGTCTGAGTTTCTTTCTAATCTTACCTCTTTTTCCAGGGTTTAAGAAATGCTTTTGCCTTTTTGTTTTTTAACTGCTTCTAAACATTTTCCCCAAAGACATCTAGCAAGGCTCTCTACAATTTCAGAGTTCTATAATGCATTGTTCTGCTGTTTTGCAAATAACTGCACATTTATTTAGTCCTGGACCACATTATAGTCCCCCTGGATGGTAATAAACAGTGTTCCAGCAATTCATTTAGTTTCAGAGCTGACAGATTAACATTAGCAATGATCCATATTTCTCTTAAACAAACAAGCAACAGACATTCAGGATTACTAAACATCTGTTCCAGTGCTGAGCTTAGACTGTGCCTACCTACCTTGCAAATTCAGGAAGGACAAAACCTCCAGTGGTAGGGAGTGAGGAGACCAATAGTGCAGCATAGGAAGCCAGAGAAGTAGCCTCAAGGATATTTTAATCATTATTTTATGCCCCCAAAAGCCTGCATTCCACTCTTTGCAGATTCTCTCTTTGCAGCCTCAGCAGAGGGCTTTGCTAAAATGGCTAACAACCAGAGGAGCTTCCATCAAGTTCTGGATGGAGTTTATTTATCACAGAATAAAATATTTATGCCCATGTCTGGCTTTTTACAGGGAAACCTGCTCAAATATTAATACCTCAGCATGAGGATGTTTCATTGGCCCCTCAATATAAGGACAATTATGAAAAGAGGCATCAGAGAGCTTTTGAAGTTTCCTAATGATGTAGCTTGGCCTGCTGATAACCAATCCATGAGATTTGTAAACACATAGAGATGAGTCATGATAAATTATAGTGGAAAGAACAAAGATATCCAAATTCAAGATTTCAAAATAAGGACAGTTTCTTGTTCCCTCTTTGTGATAATCATTTTCTCATTAATGAGATATTCACATTTATATTGAAGTAATTGAGCCAGAAATGACACAAGTCACTTTAAACAATGAGTATTCTTTTAAAAAAAGTCCACAATTTCAAGTAAAATGTCCTATATTCAGAATAAACATTGTAATTCAAAATGAATCCTTTTGTGAACAATTTCTTCAATTTGTTTCTATGCATCAGATGAAATGGTAAATTTACTTACCAGTGACTAAATTCATTTCAACCTCTCATTGAATATGATTAGCTGAGACATAATTACTTAAACGTTTTAATAACAAGTAAGGCATATTGCTTTTATTCCTACTCATCTAAAAAAAAAGTCACTGAAACAGTGGTGGGTTTCAAAAATTATTCAAACCTACTCTGTGGGTGTGGCCTCCTTTGTGGGAGTGGCTTGCCACCCATGTGACCGGATATGAAGATACCAATGACACTGGTCAGAACCACCTTAAATTACGTCACACACAGCACTGGCATGCATAAGAATATGATGTAAACTTGTTTTTTAAAAGGCATCTTTGGTTTGCGTTAAAACAACTTCAACACACGCAATGTTCTGATTGCACCACAAATGTGCAATCACAGAGACACTGAGTTTTATAAATATGAGCATGATAGTGTAGAATAATCATATCCAAGGACCAGTGTTGGGTTTCAAAATTTTTTGGAACCTCTTCTGTAGGTGTGGCCTGCTTTCCGGGTCCACTGGTGGAACCTCTTCTAACCGGTTCGGTAGATTTGACGAACCGGTTCTACTGAATAGGTGCGAACTGGTATGAACCCACCTCTGCACTGAAAGTATGGAAAGATCTGTGAAATTTGTTCAATGGCTGGGTCATTCTAGAAGACAGTCAATCTAAAAAAATGCCTAGATCTGATATGAGGTTTAGAAAAACCAAACTCTACTCATCTATACTTTATACTACCTATATAATAATATTCTATGAAAAAATGACTAAAATATGCAGTATGGGGTGATATTTTGAGGAAATTTATATAAGGAAGAGAATTGAACCTGATAGAATTCCTGGAAGAAATATGCAAAGGCTTTTGAGCTATGCTTTATTAAAATCTCTCTTTAGGTTTTTTTTCCAGTGTAGCCTTAAGTTGGTTCAGTAGTGAATTTCAAAATTTTTTGGAACCTCTTCTGTTGGTGTGGCCTGCTTTGTGGGAGTAGCCTGCCGGCCATGTGGCTGAGTGGGAGTGGCTTGGAAGTCATGTGACCAGATGGGAGTGGCTTGGTGGTCATGTGACTGGGTGGGAGTGGCCAAGACAATGTCACTGAATTCTTTGCCCCAATGGATGATCTACAAAAAGAAGATATAAAAAAGGAAATTTATTGTTTTGTGCACTTACTACTTAAATAAGATTAAAATAAGTACACAAAACAATAAAAGAGCTACTTACGAAGGAAGATGACTGCCCTTGCCAGTCTTCAGTATCACTGACTCCAATGAATGGACTGCACAAAGAGACACAGAAATGAACTCTTCCATTGCATGCACTGCCAGGTCTGCCTGGCTGCCAGCAAAGGACTTCCCTGGACTTGCTCAGCAAAGCACGGGGTGACTGGCGGTAGCTTGCGTGATGTGGCCAGTGCAAAGGACTTTCCTGGACTTGCTTTGCTGAGCACGGGGCAATGGGCCCACACTACCACCACAGGTGGGCGTGGCCTCCTTTGTGGGCATGGCTTGCTACCCATGTGACCGGATGGGAGTGGCTTGCTAATGCCGCCGCCGCTACCGCCGCCGCTACTGCCGCTCTCCCACCTGCCTTCGGCCGCGTAGTGCACGCGAGCCTGCGGCTTTTGCAAGGGAAGGCCTGGAGCTAGGCTGCCACTCCCCTCACTTCAGCCGCCACCGCCGCCACCGCCGCCACCGCCACTAACACCACCGCCGCTACTGCCGCCCCCCACTTCAGCCGCTACCGACGCCAATGCTGCCGCCTCCACTAACGCCACCGCCGCTACCGCCCCCCCACTTCAGCCGCTACCACCGCCAATGCCGCCGCTGCCACTAACGCCACCGCCGCTACCGCCGCTACCGCCCCCCCACCCAGATTTGTCCGCATAGTGCACGCGATCCCGCAGCTTTCATGAGGGTTAGGGTTAGGAGGCCTTCCCTCACGAAAGCTGGGCCACCGCCACCCACCCGAAGCCTCCCGAGTCCCGCTGCTGGAGCTTTGTTGCTTACCTGAGGGGGAAGCAGCAAGCGAAGGCCGAAGGGAATTTTCAAATGGAGGTCAAGCGCAAAAAAAGCTTCACTTCGCCTCCAGCCCGCTCACTGATTGGCTGGATTCCAGCCAATCAGTGAGCGGCAGGCTGGGCTTAGTGCGGACGGGCGGGGGAGCGAGGGAGCGAGCTGCAGATGGGTGGGGGAATGAGCAAGTGAGCTGCGACACGCTGGCAAAAGGGTGCTTTGCAGTGACAGGGGCCAGGACCGGTACCGGCATTCCCGGAAGTTAATTACTTCCAGGTTCACCGACGAACTAGTTCGTGAGAACCGGTGCGAACTGGAAGGAACCCACCCCTGCACCACCACCAGCAATCCAGAAAAGGTCTTCACTCCCTCTTGCAGCATGCCCCGATGCAAAAAACGTTGAGATCGGTGCACTTGAGGCTGCTGCGATGTCTAGGAAAGCTAAACCAAGCCGTGCGCCTCTTCCAGCCACTTTCACGGCTTCCCGGAGCGCCGAGAACCTTCTCGCTATTCTCTGCACTCTCCTCGGCTCTTTGCAACTGCAATAGATGTCCAGAAGTGGCAGGGGCTGTCGAATAGGAAACCCAAGCCCTCATTAGCTCCCAAAGCCATTGCGCAGCAAAGAGCTTACTTACCTCCTCGGTAAGCAGCAATAGAGAGCCAAGCGCTCTCCATAGGGCTCTAAGCGACATGGTGCAGACGGGTGGGGGGAGTGAGCGGATGAGCGGCCTCTGGATGGGCAGGGGTGAGCGAGCGAGAGGGGCGGTTTCACTGGTGGAACCGGTTCTAAACGGCATGGTAGATTTGTGGAACCTCTTCTAACGAACCGGTTAGAACCAGCAGGAACCCACCCCTGAGTTAGTTGTACTGGGATGGAACATGATGATATTCAATCAAGAATAGGTCCTTCTTTGAGAAACAACATATAAACAAAGCTCAAAAAGCATACAAACCCCTAACTATATTCATGGATACCAAATCCATTGGTGATATGTATTTTGCTATCCACATTCATAGAGACCTAACCTTAATACTAAAAAGATCTTATGACAAAGGGATTTTCCCAAGTGTTTTGCGAGAAAACATTGATAAGATATGTTTATATAAGATATGGCCCATAGATATGATTAGGAGGGTGGATGGCTTTTTGAACCTGCCTTATTTACATTTCATGTTAAAATATATGGGAAAATCCCATTAGGGTAAAATCCGCTTAGGGTTAGGTGCAGAGGTGGGTGCGGTCCGGTATGCCAGAAGAGGTAGTGAAAATCTGGCATACTGGATAGGACCAGTAGTAATAATGGTGGCCTGGCCAGGCTCCCGAACCTGTTCTCCTGTAAGAAGCTTCTTCAGAAGCTTTTTTTTAAAAAAGGTTTTTTCCCCTTGCTGGTTCAGGCAAGGGGAAAAAAGCTTTATAAATAAGAGAGAGGGGGGAGGGAGGGAGGGAGAGAGAGAGGGAGAGAGAGGGAGGAAGGGAAGAGGGAGAGAGTGAGGAAAGAAGGTAAGGGAGAAAGAAAGAAAAAGAAAAAGAAAGAAGGAAACTCACCTTTCAGCCGGGAGATCCAGCAAAGGAGAAAAACAAATGCTGTCACTTTAAATTGGAAATGAGTATGCCTTGCTGTGGAATTCTGGGAGTTGAAGTCCATAAGTCTTAAAGCTGCAAATTTTAGAGAGTCCTGCTTTAAACTGAAAAGCTGCTCGGGAGGAGATTTGCAAAGTGACATTGAGCAGCTTGTTTTTAGGTCAGCTGAACAACAAACTGGATAAAAGAAAGGATTCTTATATGGTTTTATGTTTTTGAAGTTTTGGGGTTTGTGCAATATGGGTTTTGTGTTTGGATGATTTCTTGCTTGTGTGAATGAATGGAGCCAAACTTTCTAAAGGTTCATTATCTCATTATCTCTATCTGACAGGAATGTAGAATGAGCCTCAGACAGGTTTCTTTGTTAGCAGCTTGATTTTTCCTTTTCTGTGAGCCTTTCTGGTAATAATATTTTATTTGAGGGGAGGGGTTGCTTCCCACGGAGGGAAGGGAGAAAAAAAAAGAAAGACAGACAGAAAAACAGCACAGTAATTTAGGGCTAGAGGGGTACTCAGAGGTCATCTAGTCCAATCCCCTGCTGCAGCAAGAAACCTTACATTCTCTGGATTATTTTGGTGCCTCTAACAGAGAGCAAAAATGTCAGAAAGGAGAAGGAGTTTACTAGGACAAGACTGCCATGCAGAGGAAGGCAGAGATAGTCCTTGACTTATGACTACAATTGAGCCCAGAATTTTGGTTGCTAAGCAAGAGCGTTGTTAAGTGAGCTTCACCACATTTTACCCAATCCATGACATCTCCTGGTGAGTGACATCATGTTGGCCATGCCCAACCAGTCACATGACTGCCAAGCCATGCTGACAAAATAGACCAAACCCACAAAATAGGTAGTAAAAAGTTTTGAAACCCATCCCTGGTGTCCAGAAATTAGGCGTCCAGGAATTCAGATAGAGAAATGGACATCGCCATTGGATTCATAGCCCATAGATATGGTTAGGAGGGTGTATGGATTTTCAATCTGCCTTATTTATAAAATGCATGGGAAAATCTCATTAGGGTTAGGTCTCCATGAATTTGGAGAGAAAAATGAACATTCACAATGGATTCGGAACATATAGATATGGTTAGGAGTGTGCATGGCTTTTTGAACCTGCCTTATTTACATTTATGTTAAAATAATGGGAAAATCCCATTAGGGTAAAATCCACTTAGGTTTAAGGTGAGGTGTCCATGAGTTCAGATAGAAAAATGGACATCACCAATGGATTCATATCCCATGATACACAGCCAAAGGAGTAAGCAGATTCAGAAGTGATTATAGCACAATGGATCACATTGAGTTTGTTCAGCAAGTCATTGAAAGTACACCATGCCTCTGTGCATAGCTTTCATTGACTACGAAAAGGCATTTGAATCAGTATTCCAGCAAGCAATAATTAATGCATTGCTCAACCAGGGCATAGATACTGCTTACATATACTTACTACACTCAATATATGGAAAAACAATGACAACAATGTCTTAATGATCTTAAAATGGAAATCAACACAGAATGAGGTTTATGACAAGGCAATACAATATCACCTATCCTTTTCTCAACCTGCCTTTAAGAGTATTTCACAAACTAGACTGGGAAAAAGATGGAATAAAAATCAATGATCCCTGTTTAAATCACTTAAGATTTGCAGATGATGTTGTTCTCTTATCACAAGAAGACCCAGAAGACCTATACAAAGACACATACAAAAGCTGCATAAAGCAGGAGAATCATTTGGTTTAAAAATAAACCTGAAAAAGAGCCAGATTATATTTAATAAATTCATCAAAGAAAGAAAAAAATACATCCAGACAAGAACTAGACATAGTGTCAGGTTCCAATTAATATAAACATTACAAAACAAATTCTGAGGCATTATGTTTCCTCAAATAACCAATTTATTTAGATACATCATCCTGGCACAAACTGGTGGAAAGCCAATACTAAAGGTTCCTGTGCTTTCCACGCCACTTAAAGTAAAGGTTTCTCATTTTTCCAAAACAATATGTCACACTGTTCAATCGGGAGAAGGTCTGGTTGCTTGGTGATGTCTCTTCTCCTCTGGTCAGCCAGGCATTGGAATGTATCTGACTCATCTGTGAACTATGTTGTTTTGGCCAAAAACTCCATCCACCTCCACTCTCCCCCTTTCAGCTCCAAACTGTGTCAACCTGAATTTATGTGAGAATAACCCATGGTAGAAACAAAGACTCCACCAAAAAGTCAGCCACAGCCCGGTCAGATTCAGGCTTGACACATAGGTCTACACTACCTATACTTTGGCCAACTAATCTCAATTGAAGGTGATACAATAAAGGAAATTTAATGGTGTGGTAAATGTGATTGGCAGGCATTCATCAAGTTCAGCCTAATTTTCAAGAACAATCTCCCCCTATGCTTGAAGAGAAAAGTTTTTGATCAGTGTGTGCTACCTGTTCTAACATATGCCACTGAAACATGGACACTAACCTCACAATTAGAGTTTGGTTGCTAATTTCTTTACTACTGGTTCGGGTGCATCCCACTGCCACTACTACCAGTTTGGCCAATCTGGGCCAAACTGGCAGCAACCCATCTGTGCTCACAATAAATATAAAAGCTACAAGTGGTGCAAAGAGCCATGGAAAAATACATGCTCAGCAATGAAAGTGTATGATATCATCAAGAGATTAAAGAATGGAAATGGAAATGGGCTGGTCACATAGCAAGAACTGATGGCAGGTGGACCAAGGCAGTCATAGAATGGATTCAAGTTGATAAAAAGCATCCATGAAAGAGACATAAAACAAGATGAAGTGACGTCATTACATATACCGTATATAGGTTTGTGTATATAATTATAGGTAGAGATATAGATAAAGGTAAAGGTAGAGGTATAGATAAAGGTAAAGGTTCGTCTGTAGATGCGTGCTAGTCATTTCCTGCTCTAGGGGCGGTGCTCACACACATATACACACATATAAATTAGGTTATGCAAATCTTGTGTAACTGTATCTTTTTGGGTAATTTATTGACAATATCCTAACTTGAACAGATAGAAGCTGATTTTAGTCTTGAGCTTTGTTGCTATTAAATGATAGCCTTGAAACGTATTCAGCATTGCTCATCTATATTATATCTATGATGTGATGACAAAAGTCCAGAAATATTTCGGATATTATTTTAATGCAGAAATTAAACTATTATTAGTGGAATGTATAAATAATCTACATAACCATCACCTGCAGGAATTGTATTGAATTAATCACTACAGTGTGCCAATTATTATTTCCCCCACCAAAAAAAAAATGTGAAGAAGTGTCCCTATTGCTAATTAGCTTCATTTCTTTGAATTAGTAATTTTAGTCCCCCAGACCTATGTTTCTATTCAGAGTTTGTTTGGTAGTGGGACTGGGCAGCACTTGGAAAAATGACAGCAATTAACCCAGCTGCTGAGTGTAGCAAGCTGAGAAAATCTCTATCATTTTCAGGCATGGGGGCGTTTGCAGGAGGAACCTTCTAGTTGCAGCCTTTTTTATTTTATAATTGCACTAACAGATGCTGAAGGAGAGCTAATTTTTTTCCAGCCTTGGGTGTCTCTCACTTTCTCTTTACCACCTGTGAGGACAACCACTTTCACCCCTGAAAGTTGTGTTTAATAAGCCTTTCTCAGTGGCACGTATCAATTATTACTCAAGTACTTTGGCTCAGGCGGGTAACTGTAAAGCTATTGAGTTAAAGCAATAATGAGTGGAAAGCCAACCCTCGCCATGGGGCAGCCACAATAAACCAGGGGCTCTGTTGTTAAGTGAAATTTGTCTTTTTCATGCTGGGCTTTCAGTTTGGAAACCTGAAGATTGTCCCCTTCCTCCCCCCCACCTCCACCCCAAGCCATCTGCAACATTTCAGATGGCTTCTTTATAAAATGTGTGGTGAGAAGGAAATTAAAAGCCCAACTGTATGTAAATAGGAACCTGAGCGAATGCATTCAGCAACTCTGGGGAACGAGCAGCTGTGATTTGCCAAGCCATCCAGAAAATTAAAAAGATTGTTTTACAAACAGGCAGAGGAGGTGTGTCGGAACACGACACCCTGGGAGTACACACAGCTTACTGAAGGCAGCTTTGTGAGGATTTCCTGTGATTTAAACACAGTTTCGCAGTCTTTTGGCATGAGACAGACCATTGCGAGAGCAAGTTTTATCAAGGGCTTATGCCTTTGAAGGATTCTTCCTCTCATCCAGAGTTTATTTTCTAAACTCAGGAAAAAGTGCCAAACCTTTTTTTACATCTAAAGGCTGTGATGTTTATGGAGCTTGGAACACAGATGGTGATCTATGTCCAGATGTATAGGTGCAATATTAATGTCTTCGGAACATTCTGTAACGGCTCCCATTATGTCTTAAGTGTGGAATTCTCCTGAGATTAATAGTTGGGGTTTACATGACATTCTTCTGCAGGGCCAGAAGCGTAAGTGACACTGAAGTATCTCTGCTTCTTCCCCTGACTATCAGAACAGTCACAAATTACTTTTGCACAAGGTCCAAATTCATCCTCCAAATGATTTTTGAAATTTGATTGAAGTTTATGTATAGTTTTTGAGCTACAGTAAATGCTACTAAAACAAATTCCCATTAGTTTTTTTTTAAAAAAAAAAGGTTCAAAAGAAATATGTGTGCTTTCCCTGTATTACAAAATAGGACTTCCTGAATTAGTTTGTTAGGATGTGAAAACCAACCCAAATCCTTGAAAAAATGTAATTATCATTATTTATTAATATAAATTATATAGAGCACTGATTCGCAAAAGGTGACTGATTTTTCATGATAAACATAGTAAGGAGATCTCTGTCCTTAGTGAAAATAGAAAGAAGTGTTGCTTAAATAATGCCTTTTATCATTATACCGTGTGCTTTGGCATCATAGGCTGTCTACCTAGAATTACAGAAGAGGTTTTAAACAGGGTTAAAATGTCTCTAGCTGGAAAGATAATCCTAAAAATGCATGATAACATCTGTAAGGATAATCCATTTGATTAATAACTGCAGATAAGAGAACTTCACTTCTTTAGTGTTTAATTTTCTTTAAAAGTAGAAAAATGAAGTTCCTCTTCTGTGACTTTAAGGCAGAAGAAACACAAGAATAATTCAAAATTCTATGGTAAGACTGACTCCTTCTGTAAATCTACAAAAGAGATAAATCTTTAGTAAAACTTAAGTGAACAAGGTGAAGCTATTCCTTTGGACCGTGATGGGGAACCTAGGGCATGCGAGCATTTCCTCGGCTCAGCTCCACTGTGCATGCGCATGTGCCTCCGGCCAGCCAGATGGTTTTTGGTCTCTGCCAAGCATGTGCAGGGCGCATGAGGGAGATGTGCGTGCATGCATGGGGGCAGGGGGCCACGTGCAATGCACGGGGGTGGGGGTGGGTTGCAAATGCATGTGTGGGGATTGTGCACACAGGCATGGGGGGTGCATGGGGTAGTGGTCACATGCACATTGCATTATGGTTACACACAAACTCACACACTTTTGGCATACCACAACAAAAAGGTTAGCCATCACTGCCTTAGGAAATATCTCATATGTTCAATACTATAGAGATATAAAACAGAAGAACAGAAATGAGAATTCAGCCCTTGCTTCCAATCTCCCATATATTTGGATGCCATTAAAATAAATGAGTCAAATTGGTTACAATCAATGTTAATCCAGCTTGGACTAGTTTGGTTTAGCTAATACAGACATTATATTGTTAGAATTATAGCACATAAGAGTATGTAACACAATATATTTGTGAAATGCATGCTTTTGTTTTCCAGGATCCCATAAAAGGAAGTTTATGAAAAGCAATTAAAAGTTCTGTTTTATCATGATGTTTAAATGGAAGCTGACATAGCCCAACCTATGATACCAGGCAACGGAGAACGTGTCTTGAAGCTTATTCCCAGTGTTCATTCCCCTCGTGGAAGAATCAGCTTAAAGCATAGAAACTAGTCAATATCCCATATCCTTCCAACATTGCTTTCTGCTGTTTTATTGATGCCATGATAAAGACGGTGCTTTCTTTCCCAGTCCCCAGCAGCCTCTCTGACCTATTCCTGCCTGCCAAAGGCTAAAGTGTCATTTGAGAATACAGTGTTTATAAATTCTGCATCAGGATCTCTGACCTAGGCTATATAAACTCTTGTTCTGCCTCAGGCAGTGCCTGTGTGGTGAACTCAGGCAGTCTGATGGTTCTAGCTACAAAAATCAAATCACTGTGTCAAAATAATGTTTGAAGTTCTCATTCAGGAGGGATCCCCTGTTTTGAAGCACCTTCCTTGCCCAAACATCATTTTGGAGAAGATAATCCCAGCATGAAAGAGAATAAAAAAGTGGGGAGAAAAAAAAAGGAAAGCTAAGTGTTTCATAGCTTCTCTTGAAAACCACATTTAATTGAGATCTAACAAGGGAGAAAAAGGTTTGCTTTTTCTTCAAGAAACAAGCAGCTGGAGCAGAACTGTAGTTTGGATACAGCCTCACCTAGAAGAAGAAAAAGCTTTTGGATAGGAGGTGCAAATGACCTTTAGGAGGTTTGTTTGTTAGTTTTAAATTAAGGTGAGAGAGAAGCATTCTTATTCCTACTATACAGTATAAGCTATATGCTTTCAGTAGTTCTCTGGTTCTCCTCTTGTAGAACTCTGCAGTACTTAAAAGTCAGGAACAAGCGTCACAAAGGCTTGAAAAGGCCTCTTCGTGAGCATGATGGAAATGAGCTGATATTTTCCGTTGTAATAAATATGTAGGAGATTTTAGTGAGCTCTTAACTGGGGAGGAGGGGCACAGATATCCTGAAAATTGCAATCCTTCTTGAAGCAATAATTATGTAAGGACAGAAAAAGGAGGGTTAGATCAGAGTTGGGTAGAGCTGAATTCTGTAAACTAGATATTCCCACCTGCAGAAATGGAAGCAAAGCCATTTCCTTTCTCTTTCTTGCTCTATATTTCGCGGCGTCATGTTGCCGTCATGTGGCATATTGCAATGTTTTTTCCGTTCGCAGAGCTGGGGTGGGCGTGGCCTGCACATCATGCATCTGGCCTGTGGGCCATCAGTTTGACACCGCTGCTCTATACCAATGTACTAGGAGTTATTCCATTAGAAGTTATTAAATATAGACTTCCTTCTTTGGTTGCATGCCTACACAAGTATCTAAGAATAAGCTCTATTGAATCTAGCAGTCCTTCTGATTACACAGTTTGATTGTTGTGTTCACCTCTGTTGTTGGAGAAAATGTGAATCATGAAACTCCAATATGCATCTTTTATTTGACATGAAAGATTTATTTTTGATAGAATGTGTTACTTATGAATATTGGCAAGGCATAAGTAGAAGATGGCTATTTACACCTATAGCTCTGGTGTAGCTTTGGCTCTGTGGAATACTCTTCCTTCAAAGACCTGGCAGCCTCCCCACCTTCTGGAGGGCCTTGAAGAGCTGGCTCTTCCCATAAGGAAGATTCTGTTCGGATGTATGAAAGACTGGTGCAGCAGAGTGCCATGAATTTTTATATGGTTTTTACTGTTTTGTGTGCAGACCAGGGTTTTTAAAACAGGGAGGGCTATGTAACTTTTTTTTTTTTAAAAAAGTAAAAAAATAAAATAAAAATCAAACAAACATTGTAATCAGTTTTTTCTATCAACTACACTGATGAATCCTTCTGCATTTCTTCTGAAATGCAATGCAAATGTTCCATATTTTCTCTGCTGTCAGATAAAAATAAATATGGCTTTGATTATGTTTCAGACTGATCACCTCATTCTAAAAGTCATCTTATATTGAACAGAACCAGCACTTTTTAATTTTTGTATGCAAATTTGTAATTAAGAAGACAGGTTGCATCTATTTAATTAAAAGACAAGTTAATTTCAGTTGTATACTGTATGTATGGATAAAATAATTTCCAGAGGAATAGTCATGATAGTGCTTTTCAGCAAAAACAAAACATTTCTTGTTTATCTTAATGACTAATAACTTTACTAGACATAAACATTATAGCACAGATAGTTCCTAAAGAAAGACAAATGTGCTTTAGAAGTTGATCTGTAGCCAAAATATTATGGGTATTTCTGGTCTTGTTGGGGAAGTATTGAATAATCTTCTGATGAAACCCTAGCTGTGATACTATTCCTATCTACAGAAACATTTGATCCTAATTAAAATGATGGTTAGCACTTTCTTTTTAAGTATAGAGTTTAAGGCTTTACTGTGGTTTTATTTTTATGTTTTCTTCTACCATTTATTTTATTTTATAGCAAGAGTTTCTTGGTTTGAATTTTACTCTTGGGCTTATATAAACTTCAAAACCAAGCAGGGTAATACAAGCTTCATTGACTTTAGTATATAAAGAGCAATTAAAACTGTATACAATTAAGTTATATATTAAAATCAATTAACACCTGCAGCTTTGGCCCATGAAAATATTTATTGATTTTGTTTTCACTTCAGAATAGGAGGACCTATATTTGATTTTATGCTCCATGAAAATAAAAACAATCTGCATTTAGTCAAGAATTTGCTTTGTAAAATAACTGGCTTACAATGCTATAGTTACATACCCTGTTTCCCCAAAAACAAGACCTCCCCAGATAATAAGCCCAACCAGGCTTTTGAGTTCATGCATTAAAATAAGCCCTCCCCTAAAAATAAACCCTCCCTAAAAATATTGCAACATAGCAGCAGGCATGAGGTGACTATGCTCATCGCCTTCTGCACCTCAAAAACAATAACACCTTCCTGGAGGACAGGAGCTGACGTCGCAACAGTACATTGTGTAATCTCGGAGCTCCGAGATCACAGTCAATTTTTTTGCCACTGGATGGTCCTTTTGGACCTAAACTGTCCCGAAGAGACGGTGACAGGGAAAGTACATCTTGTTGATCTTAGGGACATCGCAAAGTCCCTGATTGATCCAAGAGAATCTCTTCTTGCTGGAGACAAAAGCGCAGACAAAAGCTGCTGAAGTTGGGACAGCTCCGCAATGGGAGGAAAATGGAAAAAGAAAGTTTGTCCATCTGGTGAGGAAATTTTATTGTTATAAAAGAGACTGCACCCCAAAAAAATCAAAGCTAAATTAAACCTGCAAAGAAAAGAAAATAAGCAGTGAAATTAAGCTATACTGGACAGTGCGTTATCCTTTTTTTCATTTTCTTTTATGGATGAAAGTTTTGCAAATATTTCCTACTTTTTAAAGTGAAAGTATTGGTTTTTCTTCATCTATTTCTTTTTTTACTTATGGATCAAATCTTTTTCTTTATTTTTATAATATTGGTTTTGATAGGTTTTTTTCTCTTTATTTTGCTCCATTTAAGAATTTTGTTTCTTTTAAGCCTGGAATAAAAGAAGATATAAAAGGAATATAAAGAGGGTAGTAATATCAGAGGGAAAAGAAGTTGCACTGCCACTTGGAGGTTGGAGGTTGTGTCCTGGAAATATTGCTTTCTCTTTTTTCTCTTTGATCATTTTGACATTGCACTTCAAATGCTTCAGCTTGTTTACAGAAGAGATAAGAAGAAGAGAATGGGTTGTTTATGTCAGTGCTCTTTGGATGCTTCTTTGGCAGCTAGAGAGAAGTGAAAACAAAACCTTGTTTTGAAACTAGAGTGGCAGTGTTTACTAGATGGAATAATGGCACAACACCAAAAAGAAACCATAACATTACAACAGATTATGTTTGAAATTCAAAAATTATTAGAAACAGCAGAGAGAATTGAGAAGAGATTGGAAAATATAGATTGTAATGCAGTGAAATTCGATGGAAGAATTGAAGATATCCAGCAAATGGAAAAAAGTGGAAGTGGAAGAACCCAGGGGAGAAATGAATAAAAAGGCAAGATAATTGTGGATGCTGACAGTGAACTGAGTGTGGTTGGAGGTGGAAAGAGTGGAACATGGAAAGGGAAGCTAGATGGAAAGGAGCTCTATCCCAGATTTCAAGGTATAGAAGAAGAAAAAAGAGAAGAATTGATGGATTAAAGGAGAAAAGCTTTGACAAAAGCACTACTGATAACCAAAGATAAGCTGATTAAAGAAGCTGACAGAGAGTCTCGAGATTTTTCAAGATATGTAAAAATCAACAAGTTGCAAAGAGAAGTCCACACAAATTTGATTAAGGAAATAACCAGAAGACTAATTCCACAAATGGCAAAAGACATAAGCTTGCACTATTACTGCAAATTTAGTTAAAATTAGAGCATTATGTTAAAAATGAAGTGATAATGGATATAGTTAGATAAATAATTGATAATGATAACAATGTACACATATGTATTGGTTTGATAAGAGGAAATTTGGAATAAATTCTAAATGGTGATAATGAAAGGAAGTTTAGAAACTCTGTTACGTATGAAAGCTTACAATATTAAAAAAGAGTAAGTTAAATTTAGTTAAACTAAGACCAAAAAAAAATATATGAAATGATGAGGGATGTTGTTAAATAAATGATTGATAATGATAATAATGTAATATTTGTATTGACATGATAAAAGGAAAATTGGATATAAATTGTAAACAGTGATTAAAAAAGGAGGTTTAGAAACTTTGTTATTATACATAATTAATTTTTATTTAGAAAGTATTATAAAGATGTAATGATGATATTGAAAATAGATAATGGCAGGTTATCAGCTAGTAATTTATAAAGAGAAAACCAAGTTACCTCATAAAGGTGCTTTTTTAAGAGGCAACTGGATTTTCTTGTTTTTCTTTGAAAACATTTCACTTCTCTTCTAAGAAGCTGAAGAAGCTTCTTGGATGAGAAGCGAAACATTTTCAAAGAAAAACCAGAAAGTCCAGTTTCCTCTTGAAAAAGCACCTTTGGGACAACTATGACCTGGATGACTGAGAATTTCCCTAGACATGTTACCTCACATGAGGCCTAATGTCCATATTTATTTGGAAGAGGAATTCACTTCAGAAGGGCTTAGTCTTCTCTGTAGATCACCTTAGCGACTTTCGTATGGGCATGTTATCCTGAAATTTACTTCCCATTTGGTTGTGAATTGTTCCTTAAACAATTCCCAGTGCAAACCAGTTACAGTGTTATTGTAGAGAATAAGCTGAATACACAATGTATACTGGTATTGATACATTTCATACAAAATTCTGTACATTGAGGAATGCTAAACAGTAATGAATGTGGTTATTTTAGGGACCTTTTAAAATGAGAACAAGAAAATGAATCAATATGTGAAAGCCTGTTATACAGGCTACATAGTCCTAATTATCTGTTCAGTATAAGCTCTTAAATTATATCTTATATACCATTTCAGGAGAAAAAATAATATGTTTTGATATTTTAAAAATAAGACGTGGCAGATAAATACTTTTGACAAGTGAAAGGGGAGATTTTTATGGGATGTGAGAGCAAATGGGAATTTTCTTTATGTACAACTGAGCACTAAGTCTAGTGAAGTTTATATAAAAACCGCACTGCTGGTAATTAGCATTTTGACTGAACTTGGCAAGCTCTGAGGGTTGCAAAAAAGGGGAAGCTGCATGTATGTCATGAGTCACTTACATGAAGGTCTGGAATAAAGCATGAGTAGGTTTATTTTAAGTTAGTGAGCGGAACTTTTATGGAGAAAGTATAGCACTCTCCTACATTTTCCTGTGTTAATCTTCCTGTAGAATTCCACAGAACATAAGCGCAAAACATCCATTTTAAACGAGAAACACATTGCTCTGCATAAGATAGAAAATCCTAGCAAAGACGTTTTAATAATTCAATTATTAGAGACCCTAATAATTCATGTAAATTTCTTGCAAGCTGCTATTCAGATACAAGTCCAAAGTAGAATCTGATGATTTTTCAGAAATGGAAGTCAATATTATATTGTTTTGGCCTCTGATATGCTTGCTAGTCACTGGGTAGGTCCAAACACCTACTAGATTTTTTAAAAAGCAATGGCAGTGGGACACTTCCTCCCTCCCTTCCTCCCACTCCATCAGGTCAATCTCTACTTTGGTATTCATTCATGAGAACCACTTTCAACCTTGAGACACCTAAAGACATGCTAATATAGTATTGTGAATGTTTCTTATTTTGTCACTTCAATGTTGTGAAAAGTAACTGCTACAATTATATGCTAATCAACATTTCATTAACAATTTTTTCCAAAACTCAATATTTTCTAATGAAGCCCCCTTGTTAATTTACATATTCAAGGATCAAATGCACTGACAGAACAATATGCTATATATAACACCACACATTTGTATATCCCTATAATTTTTATTCCGGGTCTTTGGTGTGATTGATTAATGTATCAGGCCATCCATCTGATTGACTTGTAGAACCCACTGTATCTCCCCCCATTCCAAATCTATGTTGGCAAGCAATAAAATATTGTAAAGACAAACAATCTTCGCCCAGAAAAGCACAGCTGGAACAGCCAACATTACTTTAAGTGATGGAGATGACCCCCCTCCTCTATTAAACTTAAACCCATCATGTATACGCTGCATAGAGAAAATTATTATTCTATTCCTCCTGCCAGGCAGAGCTTCCCGTGAATAGTCTCTCCCACTCCCCAACTTTTGAAAAGAGATGTGTAAGACTGAAAGCAAATTCACGCAGAGTAAGTAGGATTTTCCTCTTTTATTACAAAATAATCCCCCTCAAATTCGGGGGAAGTATTTCTATTGATATTGTCTTAGAATGCAGTGTTTCCTGGGTGACAGATTTCATATTAGGCAGCCAAATACTATAATCTTCTGCCATAAAAGGACTAAAGATGCAAGGCCGTTTCGATGTGCCCAGGAAACTAGGAAAATATATTTGCCAGCAGGACTAGCAGTCCCCTCTGAGTTGTATGTATTATGAGATCTAAAAGTAGAATGGAAATTAACCATGATTCAATCAAGTATAGACTTTGGTTTTGCAATTCTTTTATTATTTAGGTGAAAGAGATCAATATAAACTGAAGTAGGCTTTCCTACTTCAAACTACAGTATTTACCTTGCTTCTAGTTAGGTAGTTAATAAATTTTTCTCATCTTTCTGAGAAAACGGTGAATATAACCCTTTCTGGAAATGATGAATATAAATAAACCTTCAAACATGGAATCATTCTTGTATATGGTCCCAAGGCAAGTTGCCTCAACTAGCTTGCATTGGAATCCTATGTTTCCCATTTGAAATTATTCCATGTTTTCTAATAAGCCAAATGGTTAGAAAATTAAAAACACTATATAGATATTAAATGGCTTTAAGGGGGATGCTTTACCTTTTTCTGGTAATTGAATGGTGACATGACTTTTTCATGAGACAGAAATTTAGCAACAGATGGAATCAAGCTAGGCCAGACTATTTGCTCATGTTTGACAATATTTTTATTATGATCAGGAAAAACTTTCTAAAGTCTAAGACAGAGATCATTTAACAAGATAGTGAAACTACAACCATAGATTTGAATAATAGGATGACATAAATATTTAGAAACACACAGCACACAAATTGATGTATCATGTATTAAATACCTTGTATACATAAACAGACCCTCATTATGAAACATAAATGTTTCATTTATAAATTCATAAAAATAAATTCACATACATATAAGCCTTTGCTCATTGTATGGAAAGACAGTTTATTTTATTTTCTATATGAGCAATTTCCTATTTGTCCATTACATGTAATCTTTTTTCTTTACTCATGAGCAATTCCCTTTCTTTCTGGGCTATGTGACTATCAGAAGCCAATTTCAGAATACGCGTATTGGAATACAATAAATAGTAATTACAGAAAGTTTATAATGAGGAGAAACTTTACAGATTGCATGTTGTCTAAAAAAAGTGGTTTCTCACAGTTGCATTACATCATTCTCTCTCTCTCTCTTTCTCTCTCTCTCCCTCCCTTTCCTTCTCCTTCTCCCTCTTCCTCCCTCCCCCTCTCTCTAAGGAGGGCATAACAAACATTGGTATGTAATCTAACATTTTCATCATATATTTATGATTATTGCATGAATTAAAGAACATGCCATTGAAAGTTTGTTTTTCAAATTGACTGCAAGGAATTAGAATTTTACTAGAATAAATGTATTAAGTAATTAGAAGTGGAAACTTCATTTTCAGGTGTGTCCTGTACAAACAAAGTTGAAAGTTGATAGGGAAGTCAGCACACCGGCAGTATTAAATGTTCAAAACAGAGCATTATCCAATGGGATAGTAGAAAAACCAGTAAGGACTATTTTGGGATCAGGAATCAAGTTGTTTTGTTAACTTCACAATGGTTACATTCTACCATAGATCATTTGAGTAAAGTACAATACATAATTAACTAAATGCTGCACACAGAGAGAGATTATCTGAGGAATCAAAAGCACATTTCCTTCACACAACTCTCTTGCTAATGATGTCCTTGGTGTATCCCAGGTGCTGAATCAGTCTAGGGTTTCCCATGTAGGTATACAACTAATCAGATTCTATAAATAAGCCATTTTAATTTGAGCTGGAGAATACATCCATTAAACCTCAGGAGGATCCTAGATGTTGAACCAATGATTATCATCTCCTATGATTAGGAGAATGAAATACTGTATCTCTCCTGTGAACCTTTCTCCTCAAAGGAAAAAAACAAGCTCTGGAGATCTGTTGAATAAGAATATTTTAAAATACATTGAGCTGCTGTCATTAGTTTTGGTAAATTTAAATTTTGAACTCACATACATTCAAAGGGATATTTATCAGAATGAAATACATTGGCTTTTTGTATTTATTATTATCAATTTAAAATAATTATCTCTGATTAAATCCAGTTATAGCATATCCTCCAGCACAGCATTAGTAGAAATTTCAATGATTGGAGGCCAAAATTATTATAGTGGTTGTAAGTTTGATAATTAAAAAGGACTCAATCATTAGCTTATCAGGAAAGGCAAACAGGAAGAAATTAAGAAATTTTTCTAATATGATACAGCTTAGAAAGATCAAGAAAAGGCTAAATAAAAGCTGAGTCTCATGTTGATGAACTGAGATACTCAAGGGACAAATTCTTGAAGAGCAGCTGTGTAGAATCAGATGTAGCAAGAATAACAAGAGTCTTATGGCAACTTAAAAAGTAATAAGATTTTTGTGACATAAGCTTTCACAGATTAGCTCTTACATTTTTAAATTACAATAGCTCATATCATCATAAAATGGTTACATTTGAATGTGCTGATTATGGCATATTCTGATTGTTCTGCCAAATATTAAGAAAATTTGTAATGATACAAGGACCATGATGATGGGTGAATCTAATTATACAACCCATCAAAATACTGCCAAGTTTTTGTCTCTTTGAAGATAACAAGATTGGGAAGCAATGAATGCTACTTGATGACCCAAGACAATTACTGGCCTGATGGTGAATCCCTGCATGCAATTTCAAATCTCTGTATTTACTAGATTTATATAGCTATTCATCTCACACAAGCGATCCAATAGAAACATTAATACAATAGCACACTACAGTAAATACATTACAAAAGAAAAATGGTCACTGAGGATAACAAATCAAGAATAAATGCATTCAACTCACAGGGTCCTCCTGATCTCATGTCTGGCTGAAAAACCAGGGCTTAAGGGCTTTGCAAAAGGCCAGCAGGGTAGGGGCTAAGGTAATCTTGGGACGAATGGTATTCCTGAAGACAGGCATTGTTATAGAAATGGCACACTTATCAGGTCCTTCCAGATGACAACCAATGAGACTTAGACCATTACTCTACTGCCAGATCTTCCAGGCAGAGACAATTGAAGTGAGATAGTCCTTCATATAACCCACTCCCATGCCTTGAAGAGCTTTTATAGATGATAGCCACTGTCTTGAATTCTATCTGAGAGTCTATGGTGAGTCAGTACAGCTCACAAATGGCTTGTGTCAATACATTCTGGGTCAGTTGCATCTTCCAGATATTCAAGGGCAGCCCAAGTAGAATACATTGCAGTTGTCCATTGAGATCACCAAAGCATATGTATTGCTGCATGATCCCAGACATGGCACCATCGATATATAACTTGGAGCCACACAAAAATCTCTTTAGCCATTTGTTCTACAAACAGGTAAGTGCCAGAGGATCCCCAAACTCTGCAACTTCATCTGGAATTAAAAAGAGATAAAGCCACCTCCAGACACCAAGACTGATTTTCCACAGCATGACTTGTCCAGCCCAGCATGTTGATGATACCTCCCTCCCAGTATCACCAATTAAGCATACCTAAAGGCTTCATGTACTGTATATGTTAAAGAGAAATAGGGAAGAGTCCTGAGGATCTGTGCAAAACAGGGAAATTGGCTTGACCTCTTTCCCACATTAGCATTGACTGAAACTGATTCCAGAGAAAGAAAGAGAACCCTGCTTTCTAGCTAAGACTGGGCCATCTGTGTTGATAGTATCAAAAGTTGCTGAGAAAGGAGAGCCAGGATGAGCAATAGGCTCAAACTCATCTCAGATAGCAGTACTAGACCAATCAATTCTACATCAAGAGAGGTTTGTACATCAGTAACAATTTCAACTGATCCCAATTTATGAGACAGGATCTCACATCCAGTTACTTTATGGTGTCAAAGATAATTACAGCTATTCTTTCCCACACTGTGCCCATTTAAATCTCAATAACCCATGTTAGATTTCATCTACAATCACACTGTATATGTGAGAGGCCTGCTGGTGTTACTAAACTTGATATTTAATAGTACCAGCAGAAAGTCTAGTTCTCTGAAGGTTCAATGACTAGGAATTGCCTACCCCACAAGTCATCTGCTGTCCACCCTCCTGGCTAAGAATTTGTACCTTCCTTAATGTACAAATGCTTCTACACCAAGAAATGTGTTACAAGAGCACCTAGCAGTTTAACAGCTACCACATTTTCCCCATCCCCTGTACATACATATTGATCACTCCAACCACATCCACTCTGGTGACGTCAACTCACCCAGGTGCCATGGGATGCCTATTTCCAGTTATCAGAAAAGAGGATAGGGCTCCTAGCCTCCCAGAGGAGTTTGATGCAGCTTCATAGATGACCCCTCCTCCCTTCCTAAATCCACTTCTCTCTCTCCAAATGCACATGGTCCATCAACTCCCAAATCACTGTTCCCAAGAAGGAAAATGGAATTCACCCAAAGCTAAACATACAGCACAAGCTACCAAAGGCTGTAGTTTTCTCCTAGAGCTGTTTGCCATTGTGGCAGGACACAATGGTTTTCAAGCAAAGGGTTGTAAAGCAGCCACAGGGTGGAAATTATTCCATGTTGCTACAACTGGTTTTCATTATTGATATTTTCTTCTTCTGTGTTCTGCTGATACACTACAGCCACTAATTCTTTCACAATCACCTTCAACTGGTCAAGTTAGGCTGTTTGGTCCCTCCAGAAAATGTAGTTGCAATTATGTCACTGTGCTGTTTAGCCAGTTGCCAGACAGCTGACTAGCTCATTGACTTCAGCAGCTCAACCTCAACTCCTCCACTAGCTTCTGAGGTCTCCAGCACTACTAAGTTATCTGAAAGAGGGCAATTGCCACTTATCTCTAGATATCCAGGCACTAAGAGATATACAGAGAATCCAATCCACAGCAGCCTGATTTTTCAGCTATGTTCCTGGAGCAAAAGTTTGGGGAAATCCTGGGGAACTGTCTTCTAAAACAATCCTCCATCACATACCTTCTTTGCAAGCCTTCTGTATCATTTCAAAACATTTACTACCTTTGCGTTTTAATACAATTTGATGTTAACATCTAACACTTCCAGGAAGTGGGATCAGAAGAAGTTGACTTCACCATCTATCAGCAACATCTCCAGATATCTTTCTAGTTAGAAAGATCAGCTGCCATGTCAGAATGGATAAACAAATTTGTCCTAAATGCCATAATTTAGGTCAGATAGAAAAATTAGGGATTATTTTTGCAGATGATGTTTTGAACTTCCATCAGGAGCACTTTGGGGTGGTGTTCCAAGCTAGATGGAAGTTGATAGGAGCAGTTGAAGGAGAAAAGCAATGTTTTGAATAAAATCTTAGTTCTGGTTGATATCTTATGTGTATGCTGCCCAGCTATTTCTCATATGTTTCCCAGTACTGAACAGCAGCTGTTTAGTTGGTCCCCAACATTGAATGTTCACATTGTGAAATTTGTGGAGATGTGCTTGCACTACATGCATGCTCTTCAGAACATAATGTCAGAAAATGTAAAATTAGACTTTTCTCTTAGAAAATTCTTCATAAAGAGATGCACAATTTGTATCGGAAAGTTTGCTGAAGTTAGAGTACAAGTAAAGGGTAAAAAACTAGATGTATCTATTAAAATATGAAGAGGGCATATGAATCATAATGTATACTAATTTAAAACTGATTCTATTCAGCTCATTACAATGTATTACAAATAGCATATAAAAGCAAGGATCTGTAACTATATATATATATATATATAGATAGATAGATAGATAGATAGATAGATAGATAGATAGATAGATAGATACATACATACATACATACACATATACATACACATACACATACACACACACACACACACACACACACACACACACACACACACACACACATATAATTAGATTTTACAACCCCCGGTATGCCCAAATATGGGAGGAAGATCACTACTTCCATTCTCTGTCCTTCGGCTCATCACAAGAGACCATCCAGGCAGAAACCCAATATTTTTACTGTTGCCTTTTTGTTGCATATGTTGTATTTTATTTATTTATATATACTTATTTATACAACACACACACACACACACACACACACACACACACGTGTGTGTATATATATATATATAATCACAGGGAAATATTCAAATTCTTTGATTATCCAGATAGCCTGGGTATTAATGGAGATCTGAAGACAAAATTCAAATCCTTTTGTACTTTTTAGGGATGTACAGATGTTCTTTTGAGAGATTTAGTAGTGAAATTGAATACATATGGTAAATAACATTAATTGATTCAAGGTTAATGCTTCTGAAACATAAT
The DNA here is from genome assembly GCF_051295495.1 of Thamnophis sirtalis. Classification (NCBI taxonomy): domain Eukaryota; kingdom Metazoa; phylum Chordata; class Lepidosauria; order Squamata; family Natricidae; genus Thamnophis; species Thamnophis sirtalis. The sequence continues at coordinate 55,271,504 of NW_028261387.1, forward strand.
GTCAATTTTTGGGGCTGAGCCAACTATCTGGATTGTTTCAATTTGCCTGGATAATAATATATTATGTCTCTTCAGTTTTATGAACTGTCTTGAACTTTGTTATTTTTCCATGGATGCTTTATTGTGTTTTTAGCAAGTGTGAATCAAGTATATCATAGAATTGGCATAGAAATCTAAATAACAACGAAAGGCCCAATGTCTCTGGCAACCCACAAATTTGATAACCAAATGTTACTATAGTTTAAATTTCCCTGAATTAATTTAGTTAGTTATAGTTAGTTAGATTTGTATTCTATCTTCCCTCCAGGAATTAAGGCAATTAATAGGGGAATCTACCTTTATTTTTGCGTGACCCGACAAATGCGTGCATGACAAAAGCGAGCCGCCAAAACCGTAGTGAGAAAACCATGAGGTTGAAATCGCGCCGACAACAGCGCGCCGACAACAGCACGCCGACAACAGCACACCGACAACAGTGCGCAGACAAAAGCGTGATTAGGTTAAGGCAGTGGTTTCCAAACTTGGCAACTTTAAGACTTGTGGACTTCAACTCCCAGAATTCTCCAGCTAGCTCTTCTGGCTGGAGAACTCTGGGAGTTGAAGTCCACAAGTCTTAAAGTTGCCAAGTTTGGGAACCACTGGGTTAAGGTAAGGGTTAGGGTTAGGGTTAGGGTTAGGGTTAGGGTTAGGGTTAGGGTTAGGGTTAGGGTTAGGGTTAGGGTTAGGGTTAGGGTTAGGGTTAGGGTTAGGGTTAGGGTTAGGGTTAGGGTTAGGGTTTGGGTTAGGGTTATTACCTTGTTTTCATGTTGTTTGCTGATGGCACGCTTTTGTCGGCGCGCTGTTGTGGGCACGCTGTTGTGGGTGCAATTTTGAACTCGCGGTTTTCTTGCCGCGGTTTTGTCGGTGAGCTTTTGTCGTGCACGCATTTGTCGGTGAACCTTATTTTTGTCCCAAACAGCAAACCTTTGAAGGTAACATGGACTCAGAGAGAGGGACTGGCTCATTTCAAATATTTTCAATCCTAGATCAATAATAGTATATTAAATTTCCAACATCATTAGAGCTAGGAATTTGAAGTCCAGCATGGTATTGGAGGTCCGACTTTTGAAAAGTTCACACTTGAAGAAGGCTGTTCTAGCAATAGTTTCCAGATGTAGCAGACACATTATTATTGATCAATACATCTTTATCATTAAAGTCAATCAATCAATCAATCAATCAATCAATCAGAATAGAGTTGGAAGGGACTTTAGAGGTCCTCTAGTCCAACTCCCTGCTCAAGAACATATACCCAGGATGGCAAACCTATGGCACACGTGCCACAGGTGGCAATCAGAGCCATTTGTCAGGGGACATGAGGTCAGCCTTTTTTAAAGCCATTTTTCACCCTCCTCAGGCTCCAGAGGCTTTATAGGAACCCAGGAGGGCGAAAAGAGCCTCCTCCGCCCCCCGGAGGCCCTCCGAAGGCTTCATGGAGCTTCCCTGAAGTCTCTGGAGTGCAAAAAAACAGCCCTATGGGCAAACTGGAAGTTCGAGAATGGACTTCCGGTTTGCTTGTAGGGTCGGTTTAAGCTCTCTGGAGGCTTCTGGGAAGTCTCCTGAAGGTACCTGAAGCCTCTGGAGGCCCTCCAGGGGGGCAGGGAGGCTGTTTTCGCCCTCCCCAGGCCCCTGTAAAGCCTCTGGAGCCTGGGGAGGGCAAAAAAAGCATGCAAAAAATGGGGGGACATCTCTCATGTGCGCATGCACACTGGGGGGATGTCACATATTGCATTATGGGTGCAGCATGCCCGCGCATGACCCCCCTGTGCTCCCCCCTTATGGCACGTGAGCCAAAAAAGGTTCACCATCGCTGACCTATACCATTTCAAATAAATAGCTGTCCAGTCTTTTTAAAAAAACTTCCAGTGATGAAGCCCCTACAATTTCTGAAGCCAGGCTGTTCCACTGGTTAATTGTCCTCACTGTTAGGAAGTTTCTCCTTAATTTCAAGTTGCTTCCGTCCTTGATTAGTTTCCATCCACTGTTTCTTGTCTTATCTTCTGGTGCTTTGAAAAATAAGTTGACCGCTTGTTCTTTGTAGAAGCCTCTCAAATGCTGGAATACTGCTATACTTGCTCACATTTGGAAAGTCACTCTGCATACTTCTGGAAATTAATAATTAGTCGAGTCCTGCTAAGGTAATACTTAGTCTATCCGCTAATACTTACATGCTAAATTATGCAGTTTGTCCTTTATAGGAACCAGGAAGTAAAGACAGGAATGAAAGAACACCTCCCAATATTCTGTCTCCCCCAGGATTGTCAGAATAATTACTATAGAAGAGAAAGGGCTATTGGTACAGCAACTAATATGGAAACCAGTTGGAATTTTTACAAGGAAAAGTTAGCAACTGTAAATCAATGTCAGTCTTGGGGGAGAAATCATAACATTTTTTAAAGTTTTAACCTGGATCAAGTTATCTATCTCTGATGGACTGTACCCTCTTTTGTGAGGAAAAATGGATATATCATTCAGTGGTCAATATTTTGAACATTCAGTGGTCAATATTTTGAACAAGTGCAGCCGTTTTTCTCTTCTCTGTGCTGTTAGATAAAACATTTGGAGTGAGCTGCAAAGTGTTTATTATTACTCACAGGATCAAGATATTTTTAAAGCCAAATCTACTACAGCCAAATATCTACTACATATTTTAGTAGTAACAATTCATTTTGAAAATTAGGTTGAACAATTGCATGGAGGAAAAAAAAGCCTCAGTGAACTTTTGCACAGATGTGCCTATATTTGTATCCTATTAGAAATTTAAACTGAATGAACTTTGAATTAAATTGCAACTTGGAATCAAATACTGAGTCCAATAAAAGCAATAATTTTAAAAAGATCTTGCCTAATTTGCACATTTCCTGCTAAATATTTCCAGAGAGGTCTGATTGACCTTATTCCTCAGTGTCATCAATAATCATGAAGGACAGAAGAACAAAGAGAATACTTATCAAGCATTTTGAGAAAAAAAATTCAAGAGAATTCAGCGCTGTTGCTTTAATTTCTGCAGCTTCTTCTGCACCAAAATATGGCTTTCAAAAATAAACTGACAAGACTTGGGACCAAGAAGGCTTGGAACTTGATTATTTGAAATTCCAGAAATTTTGCACACAAACTGTTTGGCTGCATTAAAAAAATTGAATCAAGAATAATATAAAAGAATATGCGGATTTAAAGATTGCATTTGAAGATACCTTTTTAAAGAAAAAATAAGCAGATAATAAGCAATGTGTAATTTTGTTCCTAGAACCAAAACTAGAACCAGATACACCTACATTATTTTGGTCTCAGATCCTTCTTTTTTCTTATCTAAAAAGTTAACATTTAAAGATAAAACAAAAGACTTTTTTTATTGCATTAATTAAAAATGTCAATGGGATGCAACGTCATTGACTATCCTGAAAATTATTTTTTCTTTTCTGTCCAGCAGGGAGCAACTGTAGTTATAGTTGAAGAACATACATTTTTAAAAGGGTATAAATCACATCATCTGATTTGATAAAGAGACCTGGAGAGTTCAAAAACTTGCACACTTTATAGCCAGTCTGTCTTTTTGTATGATTAGAAGCAAAACAAATACCCCCCTCCCCACTTCCTCAGTTGTTTTTCAGTACTTGAAGCTAGATGGCAGTGTCTAACTTCATTTAGCATTTTGCTTAACTTGCTGCAAAATGGTTAAATTTCTTATTGGTTTCACAGATATGTGAAGTAGTAAACCTCCTCTAGGTTGAGTCAAGCTTGCTCAAAAAAATTAACATAGCCAGTTTTATCCAGTAAACTTTATTTATATATAAGAACAGTACAAAGTGAGTCCTTGGATTGCAAAATAGGAGTGTTTCATATTTACAATAGGTACACAATAATATATTAGAATAATAACAAAAAAACCTTTTCCCCCCCTTGGAACATTTTAAATACTTCAGCTTTCTTACATTCCCCTTCCCCTACAACACTTGTAAAAACAACAAAAAACAGACAACATTTTAAAAAAAAATTATAATACAGAACTCCAGTGTGTCAAGTATAAAGAAGGAGAAAGGAAATGAGAAGATATGTAGGGTATTCGGAAATAGAGAATCAGAGTTCTTGGCAATTTACTTCTAGAACTGGAGAAATTAATAAGAAACATTTTTTCATGTTCCTTTTAATCTTCCTCATAGTTCTTAATCTAGTTCCTTATTAGAAAATCCACAAGATTGGGGTCCTTTGTGTTGCTATTTTTAGTGTATTTTTTTAATAAAAAGAATAAACTTGCTTATACTCATGCCAGGGGTGAAATCCACTAAGCATATATTCTTGAGGCCTGTGTTTATTTTAAAAATCCTTGGTGGGAATGGCCCAGTGGATTCAAAAAATTATTTTGGACATTGTACAAAATGTTAATATATTTGGTCATTATCTAAGCCAGGGCTGTCAAACTCCCGGCCTGCAAGGAGGATACATCACATGATGCCACCATGATGGCACGAGTTTGACACCCCTGATCTAAGCAAATCTTAATAGCAAGTATTGAGATTTCAGCTTGCCGCATTTTTCACAAAGGGCAAACAAAATAAAATTTGGGAATACGAATTTACAGGTATCCCCAATGTTAGATTACTAATGAATAAACGTTTGGTATTCCTTTCTCTCTCCCACAAAATACGTTCAATTTTAGCTAACAACTAGATATTGTTTAACAGCTAGTTTTCGAAATGCTGCTAACCTCTCTAGAGCACAACTATCTTGCAACAAGACAAAATAAAAGTTTTAAGTATCCACACTTCTGGTGGTCTGTTGGTAGAATTGCATTTTTAGTGTTTGCCTATTATTGGGCTTCATTGGTGAGGGGGAGAAAATACATAGAAAAAGGCAAAATACAGACAACATAAAGGAAAATTTGGTTAAAAAAAATCCCCAAACCAACAACAGCAGACAAATACAAACACTAAGCACTAACAACATCCAAAATAACTGTGTCTCTTTTCAGTTAAGTAAGCTGATTGATACTGTATAATATACTGAAAAACAGCATTCAACATTCAGTCTGCCTGGAGCATTTTATTGTCTGGACAAGGATTGGAATTCCCTGCAATGGCCCTGCCTCCTATCAATACTGATTTTGCTGCCATAATTCCCAATAAGAAGTTCTAAACAGGAGTTTTGCTCCAGATTGCTTCTACTCCCCTTGGGACTTCATTCAAGTAAAAGCACTTTACTAGGGGAAGATTGACGGAATGAGGCTGTTATACATCACTTTTTAATCCATGTGCAGCCTGAAGGAGATTTGGTCTGTTTTGTGACCTCCTAATGTTCATCAACATTTTCCAGATACTGACTTTTTTTTTTTTTGCTATCAAGGCCTGGTTGTTCCTGAGTTATCCCTTAGGCAGAAGGAGCATCTAATTGGTTTTGTGTAGAATGGGTCTTTCAGATGTCCAGCAGTTCCAAATAGCAGATTAAAAGAAAGAGAAATGATTTTTGAGATACATTTGGACCAACAAAGTATTTTGAAATAATGCTCAATGAGTGGCACGACACATTAGAAGGAAGTCTTGGAATGATAAATTTGTGAACTTGCACTAGTTTCTTTTGTATCTAAACCCCAGGTGCAGAAATAGAACAAGTTTTTCTCCTTGCAGGTGAATTGTAATGCCACATTTTATGGGAAATGGACAGTGAAAAAGGTGGAATCCCTCCTGCTTTTCTTAGGCTTTTTGTACCATGTAATTCTGCTAAGTAAAAGTGGCATTTTGGGGCAAGGGATGAAACCCACAGGAAAAAGCTTACCAAATACCACATTTCCAAATGGTACCAAACCCTCACAGATACCTTCCCTGTAAATTAAACATTTTCTTTCCTAAAAGAAAATACACGCTAACATTGTTTTGTAAATCTGATTATCCTACCACAACTGAATTGACCTATGTTTAGCAGAGCCTTTTCTCTTTCAGAAACATCTTTAATAGCTTAAAATTCTTTTATACACTGTCTACAATGGCAGGTCTTATCTGTATTACAGTGGCATGGTTAACAGGTAATTATCTCGCATGGAGAAAAGGTGAGAGGGAGGAAATTTGTGGTGTTAAGATATTTGGAGATAATTGGCTAGTTTTGTTGAAATATCTCTTTTAATTTAACATTCAGTTCCCACTGTTGTATTCACATATGGATAAAACTAATGGGAACTTATCTGTGAAGACACAGTCGCTATTTAGTAAAACCAGTCTGTTTCCTCTCTTTTAACTAGAAAGTAAATATACAACATCCCTTCTTATTCTTACAAGCCTATGGTTTATAATACAAATGGGATAATGAAATGTGATAGACTCTAGCTATTATGGAGTTCAAATGCTCTTTCATGTTGGTTATTTATTCTTTCCCAACTGCTGCTGCTGCTACTGTCACCACCTTTTCCTCTAGGGCTTGGTCCTCCCTCAGTCTTTTCCTTTTCCCCCAGAGCAGATTCAGGCTATTTTTATTTCATTTTGTCTACTGAGCTGAATCCTTTTGACAGGTGGATGTAGATAATACTGTAGCCTAAAGAAAGGACACTAGGGAAATCACAGCATCTGGTTCTGCTAATGAAAAATGTTCTCATTCCTATGTAATAAGGAGGATTTCTCAAAGTAGAGCTCCAAAGATGTACCTGCATCCCGCAGGTACTGAGAACAAGGAGTTATTTGACCAAACCTCTCTATTACATTTTCCTATGATCATTGTGAATTTAAATTTCTACCTAATTCTGTTTCTTAAGGGTTTTTTGTTCTTTCCATAGTGTTGAAAGAAGATAAGCCTTCTTACCTGCTGCAATATTCAAAGTCACGTCTCCTTATAAGATAAGATTTCAGTTTTGGGGGACTTTTTAATTAAAAAAGAAGGCAAATAAGGCAGGATAAAATTGTACATTATTAATGGTGATATTGTAATTTAGGTCAATCAATGATACTGAGATTTAGTGTGTATGTGTGTGTGTGTGTGTGTGTGTGTGTGTATGTATGTGTATGTATATTTCTACTCCTCTGTTACAAAAGAAATTGATGTCTAGCGAGTATAAGAGGATCAGAAAAAAATGGCATGGGACATAATGGCTATATAATAGAAGGCAAGATACTTCGGTGTATTAGTTGCAGATCTAGGATTTTCACTCTTGTTCTACTTATTGGCTTTGCACAGCCATGTGGTTGGCCATTTTGGGAACCATATGCTTTTAGCTTGATGTATTAGAGATCTTTTAATGTTCTTAAGGCATACTTAGCTGAGTTTAAATACAAATATTTCATGAACCAGTGAATGCAGTTGTTACTATTGCATCTATTCAGATACTGTATGCTTGATCAAAAATTGTACAGGTAGCACTGGACTTGCTCTTATGATTAAATATATCATTCTCTAAAGTGTGCTTAGACACTAACTTTCCAGTGACAATAGTATCCACCTAAACTATATAAAGCATACTATCAAGTCAAACCACAGTACCTCCTTCATTTACCTGAAAACAAATTCAAGACTATTCATACCTAAGATATAATTTTGTCCAAAGACATGTCCACACTTCTGATTTCAGGGGTCCTGGGTTCTCTCTGAGCTTGGTGTTATTTTTCTCTCTAAGCTTGGTGTTATTTTTTTCCCCACTGGCATGCCTTGTCAATGTTGGTTTTGGTGTAGTCTTAGAGGTTCTTTGGTTGAGTTGTTTACTCTTGGCTTGTTTGACAGTTCCTTGTTTGGTCTATTGGGGCTGACTGCTCCCCATCAGCAATCAGCACCCAGATGAGAATAGATTAATTTTAAGGTTATGATCCAAGTTAACCATCAACTATCATGTAAACAACCCACCCCACTGATAGGGCAAGCCACTAGAATATAAACTGGGAGCAAACCCCATTCCTTACTAGCACTGATAATGTTAGCTAGTTTGGGTAATGAAACATCTGCAAGAAAGGGAAAAAAAGCTTCAGAGAGCACGAAGGACCCCTCATTTCAACCTTGAGCTACAAATATTTTCCTTTACTGGTACATTTCTGAGCTGTTCAGTCTTCACTAAAGGGGTATCAACAGTTTCTAGATGGAAGGAAAGGATGTCACCTTCTACTTACCTGTAGTCTAGCATAAATCGGTTCATTTCCTGCTCCAAGTTAAAAATAATGCTTACAATGGTGCTGATCCAGGTGTTACTTTCTAGTTTAATTTTTTAAGGCAAAACCCTGCCCTTTAGTTGGCAGAGAAAGGACTGCTCTCCTCACTTGATTTGATAGCTGTTGCCCCATGCCACTCTATCTACTCTGGAGAAACATCTCAAAAAGCACTTCTTGTGTTTGTTATATATTTTTTCTTTTTCTTTTTAGTGGTTATAATAGCCTAGCAGTTCAAACATTTGCCTGATATGTCTATTGGCCCAGAGGAAAAGTAACAAATTTGGTGTCTGCCGAGTCTTTTTAGAGACAGAATTTTTCTCCCTTTGTTCAGGGTGTATTACACAAAAATATTCATTAATCAAAACTGATACCAATTTATTTCTCATTCTTATCACTATGCTATATTTATCATTTCTGTATTTTCTACTTGCCTAAGGATTCTTATCTATAATTTTGGTGAGTTTCTATTAAGTCCTTTCCTTCCTTCCAGTGTGAATTGCTTACACTTGTGTAAATGACAGGATCAGTTAGCTCTCCCTTTGGATGATTTCCCAACTGGAAACGGGGAGGAACTCCTCAATTTGATTTTGCTGGATAGGATTTTGGGGATTTTCTCCCAAGAACAGGTGCCTCCATCTTGAACTGCTGCAGGGACTTTAACATCCCTCAGTCCCTTGCTGGGAGGTAAAATTTTTGTTATGAACTTCCAGCTGTTTGTTGGCACTTCTGGATTTGGCATAGCTATAGAACTCAATTGCCCCACTCAGCTTTTAGCTGCTTACATATTTCAATCCATGGCTGATCCCCCCCACCCCCACACACATTGTCAATTAACTGCAACACCAAGCCAACTTTGTCTTGGTATTTCCTGCTTTCCTCCTCTTTCCTTTCCTGTCACATTTCTTTTCCCCTCTTCCTAATACATGAACACAATTTGTGAGAAGACATTCTCCTTTTATAGTTGGAGGTTCAGATGTCTTCCAGTTAATTCAACTGTTTCAAAGTTCTGAGAGAGAGAGAGAAGAGAAAAAAGGAAGAGGGACTTGCACTAACCATTGCGACCCTCCCCTTTCATAGTTAAGGAAATCAAAGCAATAATTTAAAAAAATCTGCCAAGTTTTGAACCAGTGAGATTATGCATATCAGGCAAGTGATATAACCACATGCTACTGAGATTCCTGTTTTTCAGAAGTTGAAGTAGACTTTATTCTCCCAAATGCTTGAAGCTGGTTGTTGTACCTGCATATATATATATATATATATATATATATATATATATATATATATATATATATATATATATATATATATATATATATATATATATATATATATATATATATATATATATATATATATATATATATATATATATATATATATATATATAATAGCAATAGCACTTAGACTTATATATTGATCCTTGGAAGGATGGAAGGCTGAGTCAACCTTGAGCCAGAGAGAATCGAACTGCTAAACTGCAGGCAAGCAACAGTCAGCAGAAGTAGCCTGCATTTTGTATAGATATATTGTGTATAAACGTGGAAATATATATTTTTAGAAAATTCTGCCCATAGGAAGGAAGATAATTGCTTTCCTGGAATGATACATTGGGATGGCAAAACATCAGCAGAATTGTCCCAATGGTGCTTTTTCAAAAGGCAAGTAGACTTTGTTTTTCCCAACAAACAAAAACAAAGTCTGGTTGTATTTTGAAAAAGCACCTTTGGGACAACCATGACCTGAATGACTGAGAATCTCCATAGACCAAGAGTGTCAAACTCACGGCCTGCGGGCCAAATGCGTCATATGCTGTGACCCCCCCACCCAGTTTAGCGAAGAGAATAAAAGTCACAATACGTCACATGAGAACAACGTGACACCCCTGTCATAGACTATCAGCAGAATTGTCCAGTGGGAGGCTGCGTAGTATACAATTGAATCTTTTGCAAGCACTGGAGAAGTGTCTCAAAATCTAGATAGATATATCTCAGCTATTACAAAAACAGGAAAGGAAATTAGTTTAAACTCAAATACATTATAAATTATTTAGAGAAATAGTTATTTCTGAAAATGTTTTTTTTAAAAAAATGACTCGGAATCCCTACAACTAAAAACAAGGTATCACCGTGTCACTTTCCTTACCCTGTGATGTAAGCAATAGCAGCAGCATGGAAGGGGAGGATACTTCGATGAAAAAGATCTAGAAGTTATCCTAGATTTTCTGATACGAAATGAAAGGTAATCCATTGTGACAAGGATGCAGGGATCCCTGCTAGTCCTCCTCACTATATTTTTCCTAAATAAGGTGAAGATTGCCATCATCCTGAATAAGACAGATGATTTCCAATTACTTTTAAGATATTATCTATAAGGAAGAGAGAAACTGTTTAATTTCCAGCTTCACTTACAATTTTCATTGTTCATTTATTCTGAGTGGAACTACAGCACATTCAGCTGCTTACTCTTTTTGTTCCTTTTTAAATGGAATCTATTACACAAAAATGAATACAGATTAAAAAGACCTGCTGATTGGTTGGACAGGTGAAGTGGGTACAGAATTTTAGTACTACGACAAAAAACCAAGAAAGGCAGACACGTCTGCTAACATGATGGAGCTTTATACAATAAAGGTCTTCAAAAGGAAAGAAACATCTGATTAGCACATCATTGCCTCCTTGCTTTGAGTTCTTTGATGGCTTTGGATAGCACTCATCAAGTGAAAGCTAAAATGGAATTATTCACACACAAAAAAGAAGTGTTAGGAACAAAAATTCCAGGAATGTAATATCTGGCTTTGATGTAAGAACATCTGAAATGAAATAAGCTAGAACTGACACATCAGGATAAGATAGCAGGATGGGCAATATTACCTTAAAAAAAATCATGGTTCTAAATGCTCAAGCCTTATTGTTTTCCAAAGAAATTTTCACTTTAGATTAACCTCACAATATTAGGTAAATGCCTGTGGATTTGGCCAGTCTTCAACAATTCTTGAACATGGCCCAAGGCATTGGGGATAGTGATGGTTCAGGCTGGGAAGACTGAGGTCCTGCAGCAGCAGTTTATACTCTTTATAGCCATGTAAATTGACCATGAAATGAAAGTCATGCATTTAATTCCAAATTTGCTTTAGGATAAGTTGTATCAAAGTAGCAAGCAAAAACTATTAGATAAAGTACGATTGCCTAGAAAATCTCATCCAGCCTTCGAAATAGATGTTACACATCTGCAATGGAAAACTGATTGTAGAATGCAGTAGTTGCTGTGAAAGGACCTATGCAAATATATTTGAATCAACAGATTTGATTCTTGCCAACTCTATGAGTATTTTTTCAATCCCTAACCTGTTCATTATTAATTTATATGGACCAGCAGGTCCAGCACTGATAGTACAGTCTAAACAAGGGTATCTATAGTAACAACTCATTGTTTTTAGATGATAAATCCTGGTGAGTGATATTTTTTCCCCCATTTCTGACTAAAGATGTAAGAAACTACAACTAGATACAGCTTTAGTTTGGAATATTGACACTTCAAATATATAGTTCATCTAACACAACAGCAAAAACTAATACAAATGCATAAAAGAAGCCCAAGGAGAATTCACTGTGAAATGCTTGTAATTGGAAATGTAGAAAATCCATTGATAAAAATAAGCTGCTAAACATAGTACCTTTGTCAATTAAGTTTAGGACTAAAAGAGACAATTCTTCCTTTGCAATCAAATTCCCTTGCGTGCTAAAGGACATGGAAGTAATGCTTCTGAAAATATGCTGTCCTTCTGAGACATTTCAGGCATTTAACTGCTACTCTCTGCTCTTGCCAAGTCAGTGTAAATCAGATTTTTTTTTTGGCTGCAAATCTTTGACTGCTGAGAATGTCAAAGGCTTTGGCTTATTGTACAAGGTCAATCATTAGTATTTCTTTCAGGCTATTAATAGGACCCAAGGAAACTTATGAAAGTAAATTATCAAGGGGAAAAAGGGGGTTGACACTGCTTTGATGAATTATAATTAAAACAGTAAGTTGGTCCTTTAATTTACCCCTTTGCTGGCAGAATTCAGGATAATGATTAGAAGAATGAGAGATTCTCACAAAATATGCAATTCAGTTAAAACATGTGGTACCAAATTCACTCAGCCTTTTGTGGAAGCAATCTCTCCATTGTAGGTGAGGGAAGGGAATCTTAGTGGTGTTTTTTTAAAGACCCATCTACATATCACTGGTCCAAATGGGCATATTGGTCAGGAGCAATTTCCTCCTTTCTGATGTGGGGGCTAAGCAGAGCATACTAGTAGATGAAGCTCACTATAAAAGAATTCCTCAGAATTAATTAGAAGCTGAGCTATGCTAATAAAGCAATCTATTCAATCATTTTCAGGCTGCTCACCTTTGAAATAGATTTCAGTATGCATCACCTTGTTCTAAGTGCATAGAGCAATATAGTGTGAGAGGCTTCCTCTCTGCAGATGTCCAGGGAGCAATTTTACAGGATGGGGTCAACAGTTCTGCCTCCCTCATGTTAATTGTTCTGGAATCTCCTTCATGAATGAAGAGTGTGATGATAGCTGTTTATAGCAGGAGATAGCAGGCTAACTCCTGTTTCGGACCGCATGACAAAAGGTCCTAGATACAGGATGAAGTATTGTAGACACGGAACAGCAGCAAAAGCTTGGGTTCACCTGACTTCCCTACATAGAACTTTGTACAAAAAAACTAGCTAAGGATTATTTCTGAAAACCTCCACTTCCTAAAACGCTTAGGATTTTAGAACTGAGGTATGCCTGACAAATGATAATATCCTCTAATCCCATTCACATTATTGTAATCACATTATTTTTCTTATACTGAAAATGTGACATAATTTGGTAGAATCGTAATCCAATCCAAGGTGCCTGTCCACAGACACACCCAGAAAAGCCATTTTGTACTCTTCAAGTCTGACTTCATTCATGGGAACAGCACTCATGGGCCCAATATTCTGCCTTCCATTAGTTTTAATCACCTTGCCCTTCTTCTCACCCCTTTTAACTGTAGCCTGTCCAAACGTCAATATTCATTACAGACAGAAATGTTTACAGCATCCCACCTGCTATTAGCACTCTTGAAGGGACTTTGGTTTTTTTTTTTTTTAAGTCATTTGTAAAGAGCAATGACAACTCACAGACATCATCAGCCTTTTACTGATCACTTAGAAATGGACTTCTAGGGTCAATTAAAAAATCTAATCTGAGTTGAGACACATGGACACAGACAAGACTACAGTAATTAGCCAGCATGTAGAGTGTGCCATTTCCTTTTGTCCAGAGAGAAGGTGCCCCCATTTCCCTCTCCCAGGAGACATTGAAGTCTTATGTTTGACCTCTGCATGATCTTTCATATCGTGTGAGAAAAATGCAGCCATTTTTTCTGACTGCATAAGTGAATTCAAAGCAGGAAAGCAATAAATATGTTAACTCACTAGGTCTACACTGTTCAAGTACTGCTTGCTGTAAACACTTTTTTAAAAGCAAGAAATCACGTGGTGACTAGGAAAAACAAACAACTCAAAAGCTAACTGATCAATCAACACTCTAAGCAACTAAGAAAGCCAATCAGTTTTTATATGGATTGCACCTACAAAAGTGCATAATGCACCAGTTCATTTTTAACCATCACAACTTCCTTAGCTTCAAAAGGATCAGACATTCCTTAGGAACACAACTGTCGATACATAAAAACAGGAAGGAATCACTTCAATGAGGGAAATCTTGTGTCAAAGTAGAAGAGGAATGAAGGACTTTCATAAAATCATAGTGTCCCTTCAATGGTAAATAAGGAGTATTAAAAAAATATCAGTACTCTATAAATACATAGTTGAAGCTGGATTTCAGCACAGATGAGTTGCGTGACCAGATGGCTTTTCCACTCACATAGATTCCTGCTAAAAGACTCTTGAAGAATGCTGGATTTTCCTTTCCAACTGCACTATTTAAAAGGCTTGGTGCAAATTTGTGCTCCTGGGGATATTTTTTTAAGTTCCCAGGCAGATGAATAATGGAGTTTTTTCAAGTATTCTCTAAGGTAGGAGAATCTACTTGCAAACCATTCATCTGAGCCATGAACAACGAGGTTCTCGTATGATGTGAGGGGCAATGTACAGTGGAATCTTCAAGAAGACGTAGCCACTGCGCTTTTGTTACCTTTTTTCTTCTCTTTTCTTTTTCTTAAAAAAACTTTAAATATTGTTTTTTGTTATCTCTTAATATACACCAAACAATTTTCATGCAAAGCAGCAGTCATGGAGAAGTCTAAGCTTCCAACGACCTTCAAGGTTACAGCTTGAATAGCTGAACTATTTGATAAATCCAACTGATGTTTGAGATGCACAGTTGCTGTTGTTTTCCTTCATTCTTTCAACTGGAATTTTGTGAGTTTTGAGCTAAGAAACAGGGGCAACCTTTGCTTCTTGTAGGAGGGTCTCACAGTATTCCCAATATATTCTTTGTGGCCTCTTTGCCAATTTCCTTAATTCCCCAAAGTCTTTGCAATCACTCCTTATGTTTTTTTCCTAGGAGTTCCTGCTCCTTTCTTCAGCTTTCCATAGACATGGCACCAATAAGTTGCTCTACTTTGTATGCTAAGCGCTGCCGGCGCGCCTGCTCATCCTGCTCCAGAGCCCCAATGATCTGGAACCAAAATGAATACAAACAAGAAAGGACAGAAAATAATAAGAATGAACTGGATTTAAGTAGATTAAAAGGAAAAGGAAGAACAATATATATAAATAAATGGTCTTACAAATTCATGACAATTTCATTGTGCATTGATAAGAACACAGTGCATAGGAATGATGCTTTGAAATTTTAGCCTTATGGTAAGTCTGTGAATGAGAATAACTAGGGTCTTCAAATGTTTGCATAAGTTGAAATGTACTATAGAACTGTTAGCCACACTCAGTCTTTAACTCTACTTTCTAGAGAAAATGTAATGGAAAAACATAATGGAAAGCACAGAATTTCATTGAGTTCATAAACCCCTCCTTATTTTTGAGTTACCATGTTGACTCACTTTGCCAGCAAAAAGCACAATTATGTTCTGGAGACTACATTTCCTCTATTATTTAGCAAATGGCTGCTGCACTATACCATGTTTTTTATACATGCACTTAAAAGACAAAAACCTTGCCTTTAATACTTGTAACTGCAAAATAGGCATTACTTAGCACTGCAAATTAAAGGGCTGACCAGATAGTGGGGACTTAGACATTAAGTAATTTATCCATCAAAAAAGAGTATGTGCTGATAGTAATATTTTGTAATATATATATTTGGTTGTGCCATGCAACTTGTCTCTGGGAAAATAGCATATGGTCAAACAACCAGATAATTTTGCAGGCATTCAGAGAATAATACAAATTTTCAATAACAACCTTCTGCTTTATCTAAAGATTGTTTAATCACTTTGTGATGAAAATTATTACTACAGATATTTTGCAAGCAAATTCCTTTAAGATATGACTTTTATATATGTGATTTCATGATATACATCCTTTTTATATACACATTTTGAACAGAGAGCAATGTAGCAAAATTTGGAGAAGTGTAATACATTGAATTTTGGCTTGCATCTTACTTTGGAACATGTGAATTAAATTAGTTAATTGATTTGGTTTGCATTTTAGCATTTCTTTTCCATTCCTAGCCATTAGTAATTTCATTCTATTTGAAAAAAAAATGGGACACTGGCCAATATAATAATATAATTGGAAAAGAAGCAACACAACACAAAAATAAGTAAATATGTCATTTTTTTTGCTTATTAAGCAACTTTTTGCTTATTTTTTATAAACAATATAAAAATTCAGAAGATTTTCATAAGATTCAGAAGCCTATTTTTAGAATAACAGTAACTCATTTATTGTGAATTCACAATTCAGACAATTATTCCTTAGGCAGACTCATCTGTTATTACTTTTATTTTACTTTTACTAAAGCTATTTAATATGCTCAGGCTGTGAGAAATGAAAACTAATTGTGGTGAACATTGGTCCTTTATATTTTGTTGCATACTTTGTGTTGGGCATTATGTAGCATATCTTTGTGTCATGCAGTCATTTTATGGTTACAAATTGCTCTGAAAATAAATTGGAATTATTTTCGCATCCCAAATGGCATTATAAGATTCAGCCAGATATATTTGAAAAGAAGGTACTTGCAAAACAATCTTATGATACTCTATCAAAAAACAAACAAACCCCTGAATACTTCTTTTATGGTTTTCCAAACCCAGCAAGGTAAGCAATTTACTGCCAGACCTCAATAGTGCCAATAATGGCGGTTTAATTTTCTAAAATTTTTTGGGGATGTATTAAGAAAAATAGGTGCATCATTTCTCCAGTTAGTTTAGCATCTAGACTACCTTTGAGTTTGGTTTGAGTTTATTTGTTCCTGCTGTGAGAATGTCTGGTTGTTGGTAGGTGCTGTTCCTTGGGCTTTGATATAATGTTACTATGTTGTTTAATTATTTTAATCTTGTTACTGGATTGTGGAATGTCAGCTGTTTAAAGTTTGATTGTTTATGACAATTATGCAGTGAAGGCAGGGGTGGGATTCTATTGGTTTGGATTAGTTCAGGCGAATTGGTAGCTCCAAAGATCAGCTGGGAGCAAACCAGTTCGCTAGCAAGTGGGCCCGCCCGCCTGCCCGCCCTCGCTTTACCTACCTTTATCTTCTCAGCTGCTCAGAAGATTCCTGCTTGAGAAGGAAAACAGCTGAGGCATGGCAGAGTGGATTGCCGCGCCTCAGCTGTTTTCCTTCCCAAGCAGTAATCTGGAAGGTAAGTCTTCTCTAAACGCGCGCAAAGCACATGCTCAGCGAACTGGTTGTTAAACCTGGGTGAAGGGTTTAATCAACAAATATGTTTCTCAAAAAATAAATAAATCCCCAAACCCTTTGAAGAAAGACGTTTCTCACCTCCTCACTGTATTTACTGACATAGGAGTATATTTCATTGAGCGCACTCAGCATGTTGAAATCAACATAGTGCAGACGTGACTGTTCTGCGAGGTAGGCATTCATGTCTTGGTCACTGATGGCTGGGAGTTTTGCAATATCTGCATAATACCTGCAAAGTAATGGAGAAATTGTTACTGACTACTTAAAGCACAAATGTTTGAGAGAAAAAAGAAGAAGCAATCAAGAATGAATTGAATTGAAGCCACAAGTCATTTCTGCAGGAAAACTATGTAAAGGTCAAAATGAACAAAGCATCAGGTGGATTTTGTAGGGTATGTGATGAACCTTAAAGTGAAAAAAAAATGTGTTCCTACTACGCTCATGCCATAATAAATGCACAATAACAGAATTTATTAGCAATGTATAATACATTGTTGCATTGTATATACGATTGTTTGTGATATATGAATATCACTAATATAAATAACAATTCTACTTATTAAGTACTTCTGTAGTTGAATAAGAAGCAGCCCAGTAATAAAGCTAAAATGTAATCTAATTAAATGTAGAGAAAAAGATTTATGTAAGAAAGTAAACGATGACAGCTGGAGTTGACAATGACAACAATATTTGTTTATATTTTCCTCTTTGGTATTGTTTTTATCATAACAATGATGCTATTATATTTTCAGTAAATATTATCTGGATTCCTTCCAGTTAGGTTTCAGATCTGGAAACAGTAATGAGATTGATTTTGATTGCACTTGTTGGCAGCAATAGCACCTATATAGTGCTACATAGTGCTTTTTTGCACTCTCTGGGAGGTTTGCAATGCCAACATATTGCCCCCTCCCAACAGTCTAGGCTCTTATTTTACCTATCCTGGAAGTCTGAGTCCATCTTGAGCCCAGTCCGGATCGAACTCCAGATTGTGGGCAGAGCTTAATCTGCAGTACTGCATTCCAATCACTGTACCACAAGGACTCGTGGCATCTGGTTGGATCAGAATGGCAGTAGTTCATCCAGTCTTGCCCTCCTTGATTTCATGTCTCTTCTGATAATGGTATAATTCTTCAGGATGAAGAATTAGTAATGGGAGGCATGGCATTGTTGTGGTTTTCTTCTTTTCTCAGGGGTTGTCTCCAGTATTGGCTGGGGAAAGTCTAGCTCTAAGGCTCTGCTTTGTGGACTTCAAAACAGGAGCCTCTCCTTCCACTTCTATTTATCATCTACATTAAGCCACTGGGTGAGGTGATATGATGATGGGGGGAATTAGGTATTATCAGTATGGTGATAATATTCAGTTATGCATCTCCATTCTGGGCTGACCAAGTGATGCTCTCAAGATTCTTTCTTAGTATCTGAAAGCTGTAGGAGTCTGGTTGGGGAGATTTATGCTTAGCAATACTGGACCATCCCTACCACCCAGGGACTAAGTTCTAAATGGTTTAGTAGTGTCTCAGATGGTGCCATGGTTAGGAGATCCTCCTAGGCTCCTGCCCCTATTTGGAAACTGATAGCAGCTCTGGCTAGCATGATATTGCTCAGATCCATATTGTGCATACCTCAGTATGCCGTGAAATATCCCAACTTCTTAAGCTATCCTAGCTTCTTCTGTGCTTCCAGGTACAAATCAGAATGAACCACTATTACCACTTATAAAGCTTTTTATGATGCAGGGCTTGGTTGTGCATGTAAACTGCCTGTCTGTAGGTATGAACCAAAGTGGCACAGTGGTAAGAGTGCAGTATTGCAGGCTACTTCAGCTGACTGCTAGCTGCAGTTCAGCAGTTCAAATCTCACTGACTCAATGTTAACTCAGCCTTCCATCCTTCCGAGGAGGGTAAAATGAGACCCATATTGTTGAGGGGGGGAGGCAATATGCTGACTCTGTAAACCGCTTAGAGAGAGTTGTAAAAGCACTGCGAAGCAGTATATAAGTCTAAGTGCTATTGCTATTTTGGAATCTGTAAATGGTTCCTTAATACTGATCTTTGAGTAGGGAAGAAAACACAACTGCCACTCAGAATGCCACCCAGATGCAGAGTGAAATTATACTAGACTCAATAACTGCAAGCTTGGGGAAGCTCAAAAATTCTTGTCATGCAGCACATACCCACTATTTGAATACTGACCTTTCTACCCAGCTTTTATAGCTGGGTATATCCTTGGCATACAGCAGCTTATTGGAGGGGGAATCTTTGCCCAGTCGATGCTCTGAGGTGGAACATGAATCCATAAAAGTCTGAGCTACAACTGACAGGCAGGCATCGGTGATACTTCCCTTGTGGATATCAAAGACGAACTGTGGATTTTTAATTACATTCACCCAGAAGCGAAGAGGAAGACTGTGTGACATAAATATGCATTAAGATTTTTTTTAAAAAATAGCAACATATTCCTACAATCATAGCTTTCCTTTTTTCTTTTCACAAAAATGTTAAATAAGAATGGTAATAGTAATAATAGCAGAAATGAGGAATATTGTACTGTACATTCCAATAATGTAGCACTGTATTATTAATGGTACTTGGCAACCAAGATGAATTAATTATATTTAGCATTATATTCCAGCAAAGATGGATATCCTCTTCCTAAATACTAAAATCAAAATACAGAATTATGAAGAAACTATTGTATTTGAATGTATTGAACTATTTGACTTATTTAGGTTGGAGATCTAGCCAAAGAGGGAAGTCTTTCTTTTGATTTAGATAATCCATTTTCCCCTCAAACATTTTGTTCTATTCTTGCTTTCCGTTTCTTTTAGTTTTAATGCAGTAATGAGCATCTTCAATGTATATTCATTAAAACTCTCTTCTCATGGATTTACAATAGTGTATTCCACCCTAAATATTATCTGTAACGATTTTTTCTTCCTATTCCTTTTATTCTTCAGATGGAAAACATCACTAGATGCCACTGTTTGCCTCTTTTTCCCATAAATACCAATATTATGTACAGAGGTGAGAAAAAAGTCCAAATCTCTATGTAATATAAAATCCACAATAACTAGAAACAGAAAAAGAACCATAATATGAACAAGGTAACATATTTTTATTTCCATTTTCTAGAGTTGGAGGCTAAGGGAACCCAACATTATCAAAGAATAGAATGTTGTAAAGTTAGCTTGAAATATGAATAAAAAACCTAAATAGAATACCATTGATTTTCTCTGTAACCTGTCTCACAAAAACAACAAAAAACATACAAACATTTTAACTGACCATAATCAACAGCAAAGACCCAAAAATATCTTTTTCTTCTTTTGATTCCTCTATATTGTTGATAGTTAACAATACTGAAGACCTAGGCACCAGAAAATTGAGGAAATGCTATTTTCTGGGGCTCCTGATGCCTTGATTGCTGTTTTTGCAGCATTCTAGGCATGACATGTAGAAGAGTTAGTCTAGGTCAGTAAGAAAATGCAAAAGGTGCTAAAATCAATTGCTGGCATTTCCAATTAGACTATGTTGCAGCTGATGTGAAAAATCTCTGCTTTATACTCTGGACAGCAGCTGCAAGTCAGAATATAAAGTCTGGGGCTAAATAAGCAAACTGACTAATCTCATATAAATATACCCCTCTTTCCCCTCTTTCTGATTTTCTGAGATTTTGGGTATCTTTACTGTTGATAGTTGTCAGAGCTTCATATAAAGAAAGCCTGAATGAGCAAACTACATCAATGTTCGGTGTTATTTCAAGAACAAAGTGCAGTAATCCAATCTTCAATGTACCAGTGTGAAAAAGGACCCTCCCCATTAAATTCAGTAACTGGTTGAAGTACCTGAAATCGTATAAGCACTTTCTGAATTGTGATAAATCTCTCACATCACAATGGTCTGGAGATCTCTAATTTGGGGGTGCTTTTGTACTTTAGGACTTGAGCAATTGTTCAAATGCTGAGGCAAGAAAGATCCTCCAAATTAGGAGACTACCATATCCATGCTTGACAATTGATATGAAATTCTTTTTGTGGAGCATACTGTTTGATTTATTATGTATCTTGTTAGCTCCAAAGTTTCAGTTATCTACCTATAAAATATCCCTATGGAAGTCTGGAAGTAGATTCTTTGTTCTTTGGAGGAAACTTGACATAAGCACCAAAGTTTGTAAGAAGAAATAGGTTTTGCCTTACTAATTCTGCAATGAATCTCATTTTTGGGGAATAAATACTGAGGCAGCAGAGATCTGCAGATCTCTGGATCTTGTTTTTTTTAATGAGTTTAATGAAATGTTTGTCATAGAATAATCTCTCTTGGGAGGATTCTGCATTGTTCCAAATCTTCGTTGTCTCGGGAGATTTCTTAACTGTGGTTTAGTATAGCTTTGATAATGCTTTGTTGATCTTTTCCACTTTGATAAGCATACGTGACATTTTTACAGAGGTCTCCAGAAATTTATTTTGAACAGGGCATGATGTATGTTTAGAATCAGCATGATGAAAATATCCCTGGGATGTCTGTAAGATAGGGAATATCACTCAACTCAGAGTTGACTGTTTAATGAAGTACTCCCACAATTGGCCCCACGTAGCTCTTTAACTGAATTTACTGAACAAGACCGCAATTATTTGTTCACATTGTCATATCATTTTTTGGATGTTTTTGTTTATGAAAGAAATGATTCAAGTACAAAACATGCTTCATTATTGTCTATTAAACTCCTTTTAATTACTTAAAATAACATTCAATGGCAAAGACACAGCTGAGTATAGAGGTTCTCATTCTAACACTTTTTTGCTGATCCATCAGCTTGTGGCAGGTAAGAGAATATGAGTAACTCAAGGGTAAAGAAACATAAGAACCTTTTCGATAGTAATTTGAGAGTTGAGGTGTTGTCTGTGTCCAGTTTTTCATCATAAATTGGTCTTGAGAAAAAAAGGGATATTCCTATTTTTTTAATTTGTAGAATTTATATCCTATATTACGCTGTTGTATTTACAACATGAAAAACTTCAAAATAAATTCCTTTTTTAAATAGATTGTTTAGACCAGATACTGTTAGGAGCACAGAATCAGGACCATCTGTTAAATTGTAGCAAACAAGATTTATTCAAGCTTATAAACAAGAATTTAATCATCTAAAGTTCAACTCTAAATTGGTACCAGATAAGGGTCAATGAAATTCAGGAGAGGTTGGACTTGAACCATTTGTGGGAACATAATGACCCTAACATGATGACACATTTAATTCAACCCTCCAGCTCTGCCTGCTCTTTTCCTGCATGTATGGACTTAACTCTATGTTTATAGAAAGATATTTTTGGTTCTGGCTTTCCTTTGTATTGAAGTGAGCCAATCCATTATATGAATCTGAGAGTTAGAAAATATGTAGTAACACCATACGTACCATGTTTGTGGTGTGTTTCATTAAGACTATAAATGGAAAAGTATCTTACTATCCTAATACTGACTGAAGACAGAATTCTTTTTAATGTGTGCATGGCCAGATGCAGTACTGGAAAACAATCATAACATTCTTTGAAGAGCTTTCCCATAATCCATCTGGTACATTGGCACCTGTCCATTTGTACAATGAAGTCTTAGGCTGCTTATTTTGTTAGGGTTTGGCCATGCTTTTCTATCCAAACAGCAAAGAACAACTTTTTGAAGAGATGTTAGAAATTAGTCTTTTAAAATCAGGCATTGGCAAGCAAAACTGAACCACAATTCACCTTTTCAGTAACAAAATAAACAACCTGTTTCTTATTGCTTTCTCTCAAGTATATGTCAAGACATCTAAACTCAATAAAATAGTAAACCACATTCTAGTCAGATGAACTGTTGTGTACCCAATGCTGGCTAAATTCTTCACTATTCAAACTTATTGGTTGTGTCCAGTGAGCATTTCTTTTTTCTTCAGCAGTGTGTAATTCCCCCAAAAATGTTATATTTGTTCTCATTTCACGTTAGCTCTTCTTGACCTTCAGTTGCTAGCAAAACACCTTATTCTCTATGGGACTTCAATCTGTTATTATTTTGTCCATCCAGTGGCAGTACAGAAAAAAAAACAATGTTTTGCAGGAAAAATATGAGAGAACACAATCTATTTTTGGAAAGAGTAAATTCTGTTGTACAGGGGCAAACGGTTGCTGATAGAAAAGAAATGCAGGCAGAACATTTTTTTTTCAGTTGCCACTTGCTCAAGGCTGCTGAAAAGGACAAAGGTGCCTACTCTTGTTCCCACCTTACGAAACTGCTTTAAATTAACCAGATTTCCAATATAGCAAATGTAACATTTATCTTTAAGCACTTTGAATGCAGAAAGGCCTCAACTTTCACTGGTGAATCTCAGAGTTATAATTTCTCAATAAAATTGGTAATTCATAAATATGAGGAGCTGAATATAAAAGATACAGAATGGCCATATGTGGGTTAATGCAACTTAAAGTATTGTTTAACCATATATTTTCAATTACTTATAACAATTTCATGTTAACAGAAAATATGAATCTATCTGCCTGCCTGCCTGCCTGCCTGCCTGCCTGCCTGCCTGCCTGCCTGCCTGCCTGCCTGCCTGCCTGCCTGCCTGCCTGCCTGCCTGCCTGCCTGCCTGCCTGCCTATCTATCTATCTATCTATCTATCTATCTATCTATCTATCTATCTATCTATCTATCTATCTATCTATCTATCTATCTATCTATCTATCTGTAATTTGGAAGGTTTAACAGCAGGCATTTCCAATTAAAGGAAAGCTTATACTTATAAATAGTTGACATTAATACTACTGAAAATGAGTTATTACTTTTCTTAAGTCCAGTATTTCAACAGGATTTAAAATTAATGAATTTGGTTTGGATCCTACTCAAAGCATCTTAGTTTAAATAGCTGACAAAGATAGTTATCCAATTATCTGATTCATACTGCAACAACTGTATGAATCTATATAGTCACCATTCAAAATAAAATAAAAACATGCTTGGTTGAAACTAACATACTTCCTTTTCTAGTCCAGATTATTTTTCATCAGATACACATAAAAGCTGACAAGGATTGGGAAATTCTCCATATTAAAGGTCTCTATAATCTGGCAGCCATGGAGATAGTGAGGAAATCTATGTTCATCAGTACCACTTGTTAGCTCTAAATGTCCTTTTATTGAGGATTCCAACATTTTATCTTAAAATGCATTCCCTAAAGCTTCTGCAAAATTGTTTTTAGCTCCTTGCAGCAGAGAATTTAGCTTTGGCAGACCAGATGATTAGAGGGTTTTGAAACCAGAGGGGATTTGCATGTGTAGTTTATACACATAGGCACATATTGCCATTTTTATGAGTTTCTTCTCTATGCACAGTCAATTTCTAACCCAGGGCACTATAAATCCTAAAGTAACAGCCAGGATAAAGATACAAAAGCAACAATTATTTTAAAAATACAGAATATAAATTGCTGCTTGGAAGTTATATTTAGCTGGAGCTCAAATTTATATACAATATCTTTCCTGGATATCCTCAGAAAACATTTGGGAAATAGATTCTAAATAATCACACACACATACACACAGACACACACAGCTATTCAATTGAAAGCTGATACAAGTAGCCACAACTCTCTGTCTGGGTTCTGCTTCTTTAGTTATTGCATTTCGGATGGTACCTTGTAAATTCTACTTTGCTCAAATGCTAGAAACAAAGCATTACACAAAAGAAGATATGCTATCTCAATTACTTTTAAGGCTTTGAGGATTTGGAAACACAAAGATCACACCAAGGAGAGCTTTTTGATTCATCTGACTGAAAACTGGTTGTCTTTGATGCAAACAATGAAAGCCCTGAGATAATCAGGAGCAATTTGTTAATCTGGTCTCTTCCCCTTGCACCTCAGAAGGCTTGTAAAAAGGATAGCTTATGAAATTCATAGAAATTTAGTGGAATTCTACTTACAATACATGGGTAAATCACATAAATGCTGCAGGTTTTTTTTTTTTACAGTTATTCCTATCCTGTCTAATGCCTCTTTTCACTAATCAGGTTAATGAAAAAACAGTTTTTTCCTCTTCTGACCTATTCCATTGTTTAAGTAATAAAGATTACATTTATGACTCTGAAAATACATTATTCAATCACGTCTAGATGTGATAACACTTTCACTTAATGGAATAATTAATATGTACAGAATAATTAATGAGAAACTGGGATAAATCAGTCACAAGTCTCAGTTTGAAAATAAATGGTTATGCAGCGAGAGACTTTGAGTCAAATTATTCTATACTTCCTTATTACAAATCTTGTACATTCTCCGAAGCCTTAGATTTATCACTGTCAAGAACAAAGGAGTCATGAAGGTCACTTAGTTAGGGTCATTTGCTTAGAGGACCAATATGGGTGTCCTATGGAATATATAGAGAATTTCAGAACTGTGACTCTGAGACTGTCTGCTTTGTATTTAAAAGCCATTAATAACTGAATTATTATCCTCTTTCCAGACTACTTGCTGACTAAAATTGCCACTGTAGTATCAAATGAGGCAAGCCATCATCACCTTAGACCAGTAGAAGTGAATCAGATTTTGACATTAGGATACTGGGTTGTGGTCATACGAGTATTATATTGAATGGCAAAAATGAAATATATACCCAATATCCAAGTGATATTTTATATATATTTAGTAGCATGGATTATGAGATGTAATGTAACATAAAATGCAGTAGATGTTTTTCACGCTATTTTTTAAAATTGATCATGCATGTAAAATAAACTTGCTACACTCAAAGTTGGCACAATACTGTCTAGATACAATTTGTGTTATTGTCTGGAGAAAGCAGATGGTGCTAAACTGTATACTGACTACCTAGAAAATAACAAAGAAAAAAAGAACAATAAAAGTGTCAGAAACTGCCTGGCTGGAAACAGAACTGGATACAATAAAAATCTTTCTCTTTTTAAAAGTAATTGAACATAAAACATGGAATAAAGATTTCTCAATAAAGAAACTTATTTTTATTTTTGCATGAGAGAGCCTTTGAAGATCTGTGATAATATTTGTCTGAAAAACTTCCAACTATGTTGCAACACAAAAATGTCTAAGCTATAATTCTATGAACGTAATATTCTCTTGAATTAAATATCTAGTATATGGAATGTGGCAACTGAATAACATAAATATATTCTCCATGCTCTTATTTTATCTGTTATTGTAACATTGGAAAAGTAAATATATGGATTGAAGATCTAATTACACTTAGTATATATGAATGGATTACCTATAAATATAGACTTGGTATGGATAAATGTAAGGGAATATGGGAATAATTTATGCAAAGTACAATTAGTTAAAAACATGTTATCTATATAAATGTATTAGAAACACCCACATACTTGATTAAGGTTTGTATTTGGTAATTATGTATAGAACTGTAACCAGTTACAGTTCTAATGCCAGTTTGTACTCTATAGCTTAATTTTTCTGTTGTATTTTTTCACTTATTTTTAAAGCACTTATATTTTTATAATATATCTTGTCTTGTAGAGAACAAACAAAAGTGTATGATATTATCAAGAGAGTAAAAGAATTGAAATAGAAGTCCAAAAAGGTGCTTTTTCAAGAGGCAACTGGACTTTCTGGTTTTTCTTTGAAGATGTTTTGCTTTTCATCCAAGAAGTTACTTCAGCTCTGACTGGATGGTGTGAAATGGAAGAATTTATAGTCCTTGCAAACAGCTGATTATTTACATTATTTTAGAGAGTCACTGAGGTCACCTGGAGGCTTATCTGTGTCATCAGGGTCACCTGAGTAGTGTCTCAATGACTCTCTAAAAGAATGCAAATGACCAGCTGTCTTCTAGGAGTATAAATCCTTCCATTTCTCACCATTCAGTCAGAGCTGAAGAAGCTTCTTGAATGAGAAGCAAAACTTCTTCAAACAAAAACCAGAAAGTCCTGTTGTCTCTTGAAAAAGCATCTTTGGGACAACCATGACCTGGATGACCAAGAATCTCCAAAATTAAATAGAAATGGCCTGGTCACATAGCAAGAAGAACTGATGGCAGGTGGACCAAGGTAGTCAAGAATGGATCCCATTTGATAAAAAGTGTCCCTGAAAGAGACCTAAAACAAGATGAATTGATGACATCAGCAAGTATGGTGGACTCAGTTGACAAAAGAAAGCTCAGGACTATATTGGTTGGTAGAGGCCTTCTTTTTGCACTGGATAAACAAGGGTTAAAATGATGATGATGATGATGATGATGATGATGATGATACACACACAAACACACATTATGGTGTGTCTTTTAGATTTCATACATTTACCCTTATTTATATAGATATGATGCTGCTGTACAAAAGTACAGAAACCATAAGTAAGCAAAACTGTGTCCCTCTTACCAATTGCTCTTCCAGGTATGCCTCACATCAGTGTCATGGATGCCATGCTTATCTGCTTGCTCATCTAGGAAATCAAACATATATTTGATAGCCAGTGGGAGAGCGCTGCCTCGATGAACAGTACTGAACAAAGTCTCGAACAGGTCATCGACAAACTTTTGCAGTGTACCCTGATGGAAGTAGAGATCAAAGTATGGGTATTATGTCATAAGTCATCAGCTGGTGCAAAGTTGCCCCCCATTAATTTATATCCCTGGATGTGAGATGTAGCAAATTAACATGTTACAGTATGTGATTTTTTTTTTTTTGTGGGGGAGAGAATTATTGCCTATGTAAAATAAGATAGTATCATGTTAGGAATGAAGACAGTTTAGGGAAAACAACAAAACCCTTTGTCTGCATTATTTAGATTTTACCAAACATTCACTTGGATGGGTTTATAATTGTTTTATAATTATAATAATAATTGCTATATATAATAATTCTTATATGTATATAAGCATTACATCATTATAATTGCTTTGCTTAAACATTGTTTTTATTATTAATATACAATAAGACAAAATCAGCATGACAATATATGGCTAATGTTTACCAAAAGGAGATACAGGATCTAAGATTTGGAATTACCTTTGTAGCTAGCAGCCGTGTCAAATAGATCTCTGATACCATCTTACTTCCCCGATCTCCTTCCTTCTGGTCACCATGGTCATGGTTTTTGACTAAATGCCAGACTTTCACTCCACTCTCTAGGTCAGGCGTAATCATGGGTGCCCTTGAACGAAGACTATCTGGGCTACCTGTGTACCGAAATGTGGAATCTGGGGAGAATGAAAAAAGAGGTTAGGAAGGGACAAAAGAAAACAGACATAGATATATTTTGGGGTTTGATGTAGCTCTCTAACAGTGAATACAACTTCAGTTTATAAGGAAATAAATGACTATAAAATTCCAATGTTTTCAAAAGCCAATTCTATATTTAGAACATTTTTGGTTGAAATATTTTTCAATGTTATGTATTTAATCTGCTGATTGCAGTCATTCTTGATTCATTGAACAAGGCTTACTCTCCACAGAAAACAAAAAGTTTGCTGATCATCTTGGCTTCTATACTGAAAATATGTAGTAGATGACTCAAGGCATATTATCAGAAATACCTTGCTATGTGAAAAAAAATCCTGGCTATCAAATGCACATTACATCTGTTCGATATTTTTTTTTGTCCATTTTCAAGCAAATGCTTTTTTCATGATGACCAACTTAATCTAGTTTCTTCTATTTTTATACTTGGTGACAGTCAAATTAAGGGGCTCCCCTTACATTAATATGAGAATGAGTGAATTATTACTTTTTTTCTCCAATGCTTCAACTCCGATTCAAAATATGAATATTCCTATGTCTGTAATTAAAAGATGAAAGCACTGAATCATTCTATTTCAAAATGAAACTCTGTGCCAAAAAGTGATGAAAATGTAGACAGTAAATGCACACCTTTGCTTGATGTCATTTGTGTAACCAGAAGTGCCTGGCCAATATCTATATTCATAACAATTAGGTAGACACAGGTTGCATGCTAATACTCTTTAACCTTTAACTTTGAACAGTCAAATATAAATTTTGCTTTACAAATAATGTGTGTCCTCAAAAGAAAAATCTTTGCCTGCTTAGTTTTACATTATAGGCATCTAATTTAGAAAATTTTGTCTTTGATGCCTTTTGAAGAAATGCTTTACAGAGCATTTTTTTCTACTTGCAAAAATTGCCAGCCATATGGTGCCATAATTTTTCCAGCCAGAAAAACAAAACAAAAATTGTTTTTTCTAAAAATATAAAGATACAAATGGACAAAATGACCAAATATAAATTCTCAAATTCCATACTAAATACAATTTCATTTTCCCCCCAATAATTATATTTCCCTGTAAGAAAAGAAAAAAAAAAGATTCAAAAAGATCTAAATTGACTAGAACCGGGGACTAAAAAGAATAAAATGGAATTTAACAGGAAGAAATATACAGTTCTGCATTTTGGAGAGGAAAAAGCAGGGCACAAATACAAAAGCAGATGACTGGCATGGCTTCCATACATGTGAAAAACAACAACTGATGTCCTTGCTGAGCATGTCAAATATGAGTCATTAGTCTGAGTTAGGTACTAAAAAGTCAAACATTGTTTGAGAAAGCATAAATAAGAAATGCAGATATTGGAATTACAGGTAGTCCTCAACTTCTGACCATAACAGAGTCCAAAATTTCTGTTGTTAAGCAAGACATTTGATAAGTGAGTTTTGCCCCATTTTACAACCTTTCCAGAATTGTTAGGTGAATTACTGCAGTTGTTAAGTTAGTAATAAGGTTGTTGAGCGGATCTGGAAAGTCCCCATTGACTTTGCTTGTCAGAAGGTCACAAAGGTGATCACATCACCCCAGAATACTGCAACTGTGATAAATATGAACCATTGGCCAAACATCTGAATTTTGATCATATGACCATGGGATGCTGCAACAGTTGTAAGTGTGAAAAATGGTCATAAGTCACTATTTTCAATGCCACAGTAACTTAAAATGGTCACTATTGTTGTAGGTCAAGGACTATCTGTAATTATTCCACTCATACCTGCCTTTGTCCTATCACATTTGGAATACTGTGTCCAGTTTTGAACACCATATTTCTGAAGTAATCAGTAAACAGTAACAGTAAACAGTATTTGGAATACTGTGTCCAGTTTTGAACACCATATTTCTGAAGTAATCAGTAAACAGTAATGAATCGGAACAATTTAAGAGGAGAATAGCAGGATTTGGAACGTTTGGAAAACCTATGAAGGCTTTCTAAAGGAAAATATTTAATCTACAGAAGATATAACTGAGGCGAAATGCAATAGCAATTTTAAACATTTTAAGAGTTCACACATAGAAAGAAATGTAACAGAGGGCAGGATCAGAACCAAATGGTTGGAACTATAAGAAGATTCAGGCTATATATCAGGAGGAACTGACTGACTACTTGAGCTGTGAAATAGTCCTCCCCACTTATTTTTGAATAAGGAAAAAATAATATCTCTATGTACTTAATACGTTGACTGTCTGATAATGACAATTTCAGGAGAAATTGCTTCAGATCAGTGATTCTGATACATGCACAGGTGGTGTCAGTGGGGGTATTTCCATTATTAATACAGCCAAGTTTATAATTCAGATAAGAGGTACAAGCAACTAGTATTTGTGAAGAGTTCCATGTATGCACTGTTGTTAACATAATGTTTCAGACTAAGTTCAGTGTTTTAAAAAATGGTTCCCTGTATATTTATAAAGATATGCTTCAAAAGCTTCCAATAAAAACTGTAATAAAACTACTAGCCACTTGACACTGGGTGCAATGATCAGATTAGGCCATTAATTTGAGAGTCATGTAATTAGAACCTTTATGTTTACATCATGCAACTTTCAATCTTACCATATCTGCTAATTGAGGTCCGTGATATGCTGGCAGAAGCAGGAATATTATAAGAAGAAGTCTGTTTAGGAACAAGGGCAACTACAGAGCGATCAGAGACCTGGTAGAGGGGAAAAAAGGCCTGTAAGCAGACGGAATATTGCAAGGAAATGCAGTACTAAAACATATTCATACTCTACTGTGAGCTGAAAATGATGAAAGTTATAAATCTCATAATGAAGTGTTGGCAGGAACATATGGGATGCCATGAAGTGTCAGAAGACTAAGGAAAATGAAGGGTATATTTCCCTCCTGGCCTGTTCTGTCCCTGAAGAAAAGAACTGAGATATGAAAAGACATATTGAAGGCATTCTCTGTCATTTTGATTTAAGATTATGTTTGATCCAATAAAAACAGAGATTCCCAAGCATTGTAGCAACCCAATTAAAGCAATAACAGACTGGGAATAAAGTAGCTATAATAATGTTATGGATCATAAAAAAATCCTATTAAATCATTTTTTTAGTTTTTATGAACTTTAAAAGTTTGATTTATAAAGGAACAAGTAATAAAATCATCTTTCATGATCTTAAATGACCACTCCTACAACTACCCCCCCAAAAGGGTGGTTAGAGATAAATATGGAAAAATCGAATTATAAATGCATATTAATATTTATAATAATATTTTGTTAAAGCAAAATGGCAATATTTATACCTATAAGACTCAGAAAGCTTTTAACTAATTCTTCATTAGCAAACCTTTATTTACCTTAATTATATATTAATAATCTCTCAGTGTAAATATGTTGCAGAAAATAAAATGGAAAAGTTTGGCTGAAATTGGGTGCTTATTTATTCAAGCTATTCATTAGGCAACAAAGTTATTAACAAAGCACAATTTATCAATCTGCTCTAGTAACTTTACACATAGAAATAAATCTGTATGTTCATTTCTTGAAGTCAATAACACAGGGATGAGAAATCTCCCTTTTACACAAGAACAGTAGTTTTTATGAAAAAAAGATGTTATTTTTAATGAGAAATATTTATGACATGTATTTGAATGTGATACAAATATCTACTAGAGATGAAAATTGGTTTTTAGGATTTGAATCTTCATGTAATTTGTATGGATATGATAGCTGGTTTTTGTACTTATTTAGTTTATAACTTCACCATCTATCAAAATTAACCTTCAGGAGGTAGAATTGGAGGCCAAAACACCCAAATGGCATTGGATTGCTTGTCCTTGGTCTTTCAAAAGCTTTTTATAACTTTGCTCTCTCTAGGTAACATATTAGTTCCCAACAAAGATCAATCTGTGAGGTTTTGGAGATTTCCTGGGGATTCCTTTGCTATAAGGACTAATACCGGTAGCTATTAGCTATTGGTAACAAACAAAAAAGCAACTTCTAAACCTCCTTGTTTTTATGGTTGTGATTATGGTTGATTTAAAGTTGGAATAATCCAAAAGAAATTAATTGTTTGACACCAATATTGGGATTTTTCAAGATTTCCTTCTAGAATTAAATTTGGGAGAAATTTCAAATAGATTTGCATGTTGGAATGAACTGTTCTAATTTACATTCCCTAAAGTTATATATGAGAATAGATGTGTTATAAAATAATATACAAAATACTTAGAGAAATTGTATGTTGAAATATATGCACATGTTCATTTTAATGTGTTAAACAAATAAATAAAAAACCTAAGCAGGCTCCTCACAAGAAAAGAGATTTGTAAAATTATTGCCATTCCACTTATAGTGTTGTTATAGACTATATAAATAAAATATAGTTCTAATTTTCTGGTGGAGTCAGTTACCTGAACTGGTTTGTCTAATGGTCTGTCACAGGGCAAAAGAAGAAATCTGCTAGTTGTATATTTTGTGTAGCTTGGTGGGGTTGCATGGACTTTTCTGGTTTAAGCATGCATATAATATATTTCTATTGGTTCATGAACTCCCACTAGTAAAGATCCAAAAGCCCCACAAAGTGTGAATCTATTTTGGCCATTATTGGTTATCATAGTATTTTTAGAATGAGCTACAACTAGCAATGGAACAAAAATGAATATAACACACTTTTAATCACAGTTCTGTCTTAAACTGTATACTTGGCCTTTGTAAGGAAAAAAAAAACCTTGGTTCCAAATAATCGCCATACTGAAATTCCAGGGTGACTGTTAATTACAGTAAAAAAGATAATATTGGCTCAGGATTATATAACAAACATCACTATTTATTATTTCTACTCAGAAGTCTAACTCATTTTTTTAAAAATCACTAATAACTTGCAACTAGTATGTGTTAAAGTGTCACTTTGATAAAATTTCTATTCAAGAAAAGCTAGGTGCTCCCTGCAGCTTAAACAACTTTGAGTTGAGCTGATAAATGATATGTTAAGAATAGATTGTGCACATTTAGTAGCAAATTATTTCTTTTTCATTCTCATGAAATGGAAACAGCTATTACTGTCAGCTGGGGCAACTGTCTGATTAATGTAAAGGGCAAACCAGGAGCACAGGAAAATACTAGCAACTCTGCAATACATGCTCTAGGCAACTAGTACTAAAGAGAAGTTAGCATGCCTTAGTCCAGCATTTTGCTTCTCACCGCAGCCAACTATAGTCTTCTGGTATGCTCTCAAAGGGCAGATGGGGGCATATCTATCTTCTGCCATTGTGTGAAATTTGGAGGCATGATGTCCCTGGTCTAGAGGTAACCTTGATTTTTTTAAGATTTTAGGAAGCTGAAATCTACAAATTTATCCAATCCTACCGTACAGCCATCTGAGTTTAGTGGCCATCATCACGTATCATAAATTCCAGAATTAATTATGCAGTGCATGAAGAGAGATTTTATTTTATCTGTTCTTAATCTCCTATCAATCAGTATTATTGGATGACCTCTGGTTCTACTGATTTGAGTGGGAGAAAATGTCACTCTGCCCACTCTCTCCATAGCATGTTTTATACCTCTTAACCCTGTTCCCCTGAAGTCATTTCCCCCCAATCCCTTTCCTTCAAGCTTTCCCTTTAAGGAAAAGGTTTTCCATCATTTTAGTTGCATTTTCTGCACTTTTTAAAACTCTATTAACTAGAATCGAAGATAGTATTATAGAGCATAAATGCATTACAATGTTGGCAGTTTTATTTTCAATAATTTCCTAATGTCCCTCAGCACAGAGGCTATCTTTTCAAAATCATCACCCACAAGGCTGACATTTCCATTGAATTACCCACTAGAGCTCCAGTATGGTATAATATTTAAGGTGTTTAATTATCCTCACCACAGAAAATCATTGGCTGACTTTGGGCTAGTGATAGTATTTCTTAGTGCAGTTCTACATCGCAAGTAAAATGAAAGAAGATTCTCATATAAAAAAAATTGCTCATTTATTACACTCTTTGTAAAAGGTCCTTTTACAGGCAGGTCCTTTTATCCCATGACATCAGTTTACTTTATTCATAGCTTTGGAAGAGGAACATGTCAAAGACTCTTTGAAAGCTCTAGTATAAAACATCAACGGGCTACTGCTATCAATGTGCCAGGTGACATTCTCAGAAAACTTTGAAACATTGGTCAGACAAGTGTTACATTTTGTGAATTTTCCTTCAGCAAGGCATATTCTATTAAATGCTAGTGTTCTTTACTCTTTTTAAAACTAATTTTACTAATTTACCTAAGAAGAAACATTAAAATAAACAAACTCAAGACTTCCTAGGACTCAATATTACATTACAACTTCCTGTTTTTAGTGCAGATCTTAACTAGGTGGTTTTCAGTTTGTTGTAGCATGGCCAGCTGTTTCCAACATCTAGTTCTTTCCTAAAACTTCAAATATTCCAGTTAGTGATGAGCTCACCTTATTACAGCGAGGGTTAAATCTACTTTCTGAATTCTATGTATTCTTTGCCTAACCAGTACCTGCAATTGTAAATTCATTGCATTCTTCTGTTATACTATTCTTGCCTGCACAATGTTATTTGCACGTGTAAAAACAGTGAATCCTTGGGGAAATGCATTTATCAAACAATGAATTTCTAGGATTACAAAGGTGACTAGGAGTCGAATAAGAATCTGACTCAATTATTTGTTGACTGAGTATAAATAAACTTGATGTGACATCAAGAATTTCTGGGCCCTCACATATCCTTGCACAAAAATAGCTAAGAAAGAAATAGGAAAGATGCTTAAATCTTAAGTGGAGGTTAAATCTTATTTAACTTGGTTCAATATACTGTTAGCAAAGATGGTTAAAGATTGCACTGGATTTTCATAAGTGCTTTTTTATAACAATAGAGTGATTTGCTTCCTTGTATTTATAGTAAGTTGACAATGCATAAGAACAATTCACTCTATTCAATGAAACAGATTTGGCAATGTTGATTTTAAAAATGTATAATTGAATGCCATGCTCTTTTCATATTATTTATTTAAAATCAGTATGACTATTACTTAACTTCTGTGTAGACATGGATAATATATGTTTCTATTTAAAGAGGGGTGACAACTTACTTGCTGACCTTGAAAATGCAACTTTTATGCCACATAGTACGTAGGTGAATGGCAAGAGATGAATAGGGATTTTAGAAGTCCAGAGCACTAGGACAAGTAGAATAAAATAGCTTGGGGAATGAATAGGAATATTGTAATTGGGACAAATTTAATTTTACAATGGCTTTAGATTTTTCTAAAATTATACTTTTGTCCTACGTAGATGCAGACAAGGTTCTTTATAGAAGAGAATTGTGCCTTCTTTCCCCATGTCCATGTATTGAGCATAGATGTCAACAGAAAGAAAGACTATATTCAGAATCTTTGCAAGGGTCCAAATCAGAGGAAGTCTACATATAGAAGTCTCTATCTCAGTTTCTAAAAAATGTATTCATGGTTAACTTCCAGGCCCATTAAGTAGACTAGACTAGGATATCAACACCAGAGGGAGGCTGAAACTACTTTAATAAGACTGGCTATAACAACAAAATATATTTCAGAACCTTGAAAACCTGATTTTGCCATCTTATGATGAGAGAATCAGGGAAGCATCTGCTTGAGATACAGTATTTCCAAACTATATACAAATGCTAGGGGCTTAAAAATAATGTTTAGACCCCTTTTGTCCAGTCAACAGATCCAGTGTACCTGTATCAAGGTCATCTTTCTTACTCTGTACCTACAATCATTGTGTTTGGAATCAAAAGCAAACAATTTCAGAAGGAGAGTCAAGAAGACAATTTTATTATTTGATAATTTTATTAGCATTCTTTAATGTTGGATCATGTAAAGGTCAAGAGGGGTTGTGCTGTAGGTTAAAAGTGGCCAAATAACATTTCAGATGTTCAAATTCAATTAATTTATCTGGCAATTGAGATGTATTTTCTTTCATCCATGTGAGTGTTTTTTCTTATAGTAGATGGATATCTTTGTTGAATAAGAGCTAAATTGAAAACATACATAACTTGACCTAGAGCCTATGCATAGTTATGAGATTAACTAATATTTCATTAAGGACCGAATTGTAAGTAAATTGTTCCACTTTGAGGACACTGTAAAATGTCCAGAAGAATCAACAGATGCATAGTATTTAGATTCAAGCAGAACTCATAATTTTCTGGGTATGATCTCCTATACAACCAGACTTGACAAAAATCACACATCCTCCTTATATTGAGTTCTTAATGTGGTTGAGCAACAATCAATCTCCCGCTCATTTTTATCCT
The DNA here is from genome assembly GCF_051295495.1 of Thamnophis sirtalis. Classification (NCBI taxonomy): domain Eukaryota; kingdom Metazoa; phylum Chordata; class Lepidosauria; order Squamata; family Natricidae; genus Thamnophis; species Thamnophis sirtalis. The sequence goes on from NW_028261387.1 coordinate 55,308,086, forward strand.
TAAAAGAGTTAATAAATAGGAGACTAAATGAATATGAATAAAAGGTTTACTCATAAAAATAACATAATTAGGATTTGTAGGGGGGGCATATCTACTCTTTGGAATATTGTCCATCATGTTGACTACAGAAGTACTCCAGACCTCAGCAAACAGATAGGACTGGCTGATATTGATATTGAGAATTGGCAACATATCATCACTAACACCTTTTGAGGCCATAGTTATTGCTTGTTTAATCAGAAAGTAAAAATGTGTACACTATATTGCATATGGGACTACATCCAAAATGAAAGGTGAAAGTCACAAATTTTCACAATATGGAGATAGTGTCATATAAAACTAGCACCCCTTCCTAAAAGCAGCTTTCTAGGTGGCTTTGCAGAAAATCATTTGCACATGCACATGCTTGATAGCCTGAGATGTTTATTTTGACTGTTGCTTTTTCTTATGGAACTACCCACCTCAGGGAAAAGAATAGTCCATAATACTGTCACTATGGCAAGGAAGGCTTGTCAGAATAGTTTCCTAGCAAATGAGACCTGCATTATAACTTCTCTGCCAGATATGATAGAACAGGCAGATCTAATTAAGGAGAGGTTCCTCAGATAATCCAACCCCATGCCATGAGAGCCCCTGATTTAGCCACAAGCCCAACTGGTACACTACCCAAAGCTGTTCAAGGGCCCTTATAGACATTACTGCAGCAGCCATGGTGGGTTGTGAATATAGGAGGACTCCCAGATTGCACATGGAGTCCATTTGGGGCAGTGTAGCTCTCCCCAGTACCAAAGATACCATAGTCCTACAATTAATACCTCCAAACTCAAAGCCACTCAGTCTTGCCAGGGTTCTGCTAAAACCTGAGATTTCCCATCTAGAACCTCATAGCCTCCAGGGACTGGGTACAACAGTATTGCTTAATTTTGCCATGGACATGGAAATATTTTTTTAAAAGGCATACTGGTGACCTGATAAATATACTGATCAGGCCATTGCAATAATGGACTCATATAGATGCTGAATAGAAGAGTACTGAACCCTCAGCAGGTGGCTGATATCACATCCTAAGGACTGTAGCCACTTCCTTAGGCCAGCAAGCTCAATCCAGTCCTACATTAATGGGCAAGATTCCTTCCAGGCCTCTCTATCATATCTGCAACTAGGCTGGTGTCCAGTTCTGAGAAAAAAAAATCTGAACAACTGTGTACAATATGTACGGAACAAATTCTTCCACATGCCCATGCAAGAAGTTCTCTGAGCTGAAAGCCAGGGTCTCTGAAGGTCCACTGACAGGATACTAGTATTGAAATCAGAGAAATGGACTGCAAATATGGTATAAAACATCAGTATTGTGTTACACGCTCATTGCCTTTTTAGCTCATCTGCATATACTGTCTGTCTTAGGAACACAGCTGGCATTTTTAATTTACTCAATTTACAGGTCTGCTTGTTTCGGTGAGATGTGCATCAGTACAGTTTCCCTTTTTAATATGTGAACATGCTGAACCATTCAGATTTATCATCTAAATATGCCTCTCACTGGCTGTCTTATTAGAAAAGATGCTGAGAAATTAGGTTTCAGGTATTCCCCCTCCCCCTTGGTCCACTCAACTGATTTCCATGGTCTGCATGCTAGGTTTTATCTGCCTACCTGATAATGAATCAATGTGTTTAACCGCTTCCAGTCACCCTCAATCTTGGTTGTGATGTCTTCATCCTGAAGTACCACACGTGCTATTCGGCCTTGGCGCCATTCTAAAGAAAGAGTAACAACAGACTCGCAAATCAAATCAGATGCCTAGAAATCTTATTGTGGGAATGGGAATCTCAAAATGCTTATCTTTCATAAAGAAATAAAATAAATAAGGAATGACATTCAACAGCTGTTAACTCCTTCACAAATTCAGTTGATGTTTGCTGGTTTCAACAGATGGGATTGAGGAGACTGACCCCAATATTTCAGAGCGCATTGCAGACAATCTGTTGTATTCTCCCATCTATACTAAAAACCTTCTGACAGATCTTAGAGAATTAGGCAGCATCAGAGTAGTCAAATGTATATACATTAATTACATTGCTTACAGCTAACTCTACTCTTGTTACGTATACTGTACATTAAACACACATTCAAAATCATGTATTATGGGCATGAGAGGGAACCTCTGAACTTTTCAAATACAAAATAAATAAACGTTACAATTTATTCTTTTTTCCCCAAGTAAAAATCCTTCTTTATCTAGGCTTATTTTTGTATATATATATAAAATGAGATGGATCAGATGACAAAGCTGGGGATTAGCCCTTTCCAATTGCTTCCAATCCACACTAAGACCTTATATGTTTAATTTAGAATAATATGAGGATTGGCTGTACCCTATGCAATTATCCTCTTATGTAGCTTAAATCTGAATCAGTCCAAAATTGATATATTTTGTGAATAGTGAAGGAAGAAAAAACGAAGACCATCTTCACAGTAAACAGTATGTATATCTACATTGGACCAGCAATCTTACCCCAATAAGGTCAGCTACACTTCTTGTCATATATAGACTACTTTTCCTATATATAAAATATAAATAAATACAATAATACTGTAACCAAATTCATAGTTCTATATGCAGGCGATTTCTTATGATTTTCTATGAGTTCCTTAAATATTATGACCCCTTCACATACAGAACACAAACTCATATATTTCTCTCTGCTATCACAAAACAAAGAGATTCCTACCCAAGTCCATGTCAACAGCTCGAGGCCTTTGGGAATATGGAACATTTTTATATACTGCATCAAGAATTTTCTCCTTGACTTGTGTGATAGTATCACAGTTAAGCACCTTCACGGGAATCTCAGGACTATTTTCATTATCAGGATTCACACAGTTCAAGATCTATAAAAGCAAAATAATTAGAATGGGAAACTAAACTTGGAAAAGTTAGGGAGAAACCACCACCATTTAATCATAGTAATGATTAGAAATAAGCTGGAAATATTTTACTGTACATAGCTCCAACAAGAAAATCTAGAGTGTTACATTAGTGTTACTTAAATTGGGAAAATAATTGCTTATATCACATTAAAAAAGATGATGTGGAAATAGAATGAATAAACTTCATTGAATTTGCAAAATATATGCATAGAAATAGACTGCCATTGGGTTGCCTGTGTATTTTCCCAAATAAGGATAAAATTATATGAAGTGTAATACACAATACTTTGGGAAGTTAATTTCATCTTTTCAGTTATACATAGAAACAGCAAATAGAATTATGAAAATGCCTTGACAATTAGAAATGTTGGGTTTCACTATTGAAATTAAGCGGCCTTATAGTGTAAAGGCTTGGTTTTATTTATGGATATCCTCAGTAAAACATTCCCTTCTCACTTGTTCTAAGGAAGTCTCTCTGTTTTGATGTTTTAAATTGCCATGTATATTTCCTCATGAGAAAGCTCCACTATCAGAGAATATTGGAGGCATCATGTAGATTTTTGGCTTAATACATATCAGGAAATCAACCCTTGCTATATTTCACATGATGATCAACAGGTGATGCTATCATAAGCTGTTTAGAGAAGACACCCACTCACTAGTGTTTTGTACTCGATCTGCTGCCTGATCAGCTTGTCCTCACTGAGGGAATAACGTGCTTCCCCTGTAATAGCATCAATTGGGCCTTTCTCCATCTGTTGCTTGATGGCACAGTACAACATGAAGAGTGGTTCTCCAGCACATTCCTGGTTGGTAAGGAAGAAAAGATAATTTACACATCAATAAAGAAATAATTTGTTCAAGAAAAGCTAAATGTCAACATTGTTATACTTTAGTTTATTTATCAAGCCACAATTTGCTTTTTTGTTGGTCCAAATACAATATGGTTTAAAAATAATATGCTAATTTTGGTAGCATTTAGCAAAAAAAGAGGGAAGAGAAAGGAAGGATGGATTTTTTAAAAATCTTATCATTTATTCTACTACTCATTTATTTAAGTAGTCTTATGTAACTAAGCCTATCTTATTGTTCAGTTCTGTGAGCAAGCGCTTGAGGAACAGCAAGTCAAATACACTGTTAGTAGTATACACAATGTATTAATTAGTATTAATTGTAAGCCAACTAAAAGGCAGCTTTAGAAATGAACTATGTATTTTTTTTTACATATTATTTCCAGCCTCTGGATTAGATTTGTATCATCCCCTTTAAATATTAAATATGATCAACAAAACACAAAAAATATGGAAAAAAGAAAATGGAATCAAGGGTAAAGTTCCTTACCTTTAGGAATTTGTGGAGTAAGAAAGCAAACCAGTTAGTCAGCATCTTCTCAGCTACAGACTCTGTCCTGAGAAGAAATTAGAAATTGTTTTGTATATACAATATCTATAACTGAAATGACATGTAGTTATTCTATG